>NC_031502.1:55200643-55249136 GCF_000237925.1 Schistosoma mansoni
CTCTCTAGTGGACAGTAAGATCCAGCAAAACCCGGCAACAGACCCAAAAAGAGGGGAGACCCGCGCGTCAAACTGGATTCCACTGCTAGCCGCTATCCATGTTTGCTTACTGAGTAATAGGTTTATATCATCCTCTCCCTATTTTAATCTGTTTTTTGTTTTTCTATTAGCTTATCTTTCGTAAACTAGCTGATGTACGTCGTGAATATGAATTAGCTGAAAATCGTAAAACTGATAATGCATTATCTAGTTTACGTGCTGATCATCCAGTTCGTCGAATGATTCATAAATTTCGTCGTATTGGTACACATAATCAATCAACAAATGATTCACCAATTGGTAGTAATAGTAATAATGGTCCAGGTTTACAAGATAATAATGATATGATACATATATCACGTAAATCTATCACATTTGGTGATTATGATGATTATAGTAAAGATTTTGAATTTAATGAAGATCATGAAGATCAATATAGAAATCAAAATAAATTTGAAAGTCTAAATACATCTACTACTACTACTAACACTACTACTAATACTACTAATAATAATAGTAGACCTGTTAGTGCATTAGATGAAATCGCATCTCGATGGGGTAAACGTATAGAATTAAAGAATAACAAGACAATTACTTCTGAATCAATTCAGCAGACAGCTCCTAATAAACAGTCTACTAGTAACATAACTACCACTACTACTACTACCATTACTACTACTACTACTAATAATAATAATAATAGTATTATCAGTGATAATCAAAATTCACGATCATCTTTACAATCTAAATTACATAATTTATTAAAAACATCAATCAATATACCTGAAGAACAATCAAATTCATATAAAATCAATCATGAAAATATTGATTTATTGATTAATAATCAATCTAAATTAATCAATCATAATTTTAATCAATTACAATTATCTAATCAATCAATATTAGAATATTTAATCAATATACAAAATGAATTTAAATTAGAAATGAATCATTTAATAAATCGTATTAATCATATTGATGATCAAATTAATCAATTGATTACTAATATAGAATATAATAAACAAGAATCATCTCATGAAGGTCACGAGCACCTTCATCAAGGTCACCAAGATCATCATCAAGGTCACGAAGATCATCATCAAGGTCATCGAGATCAACATCAAAGTCATCAAGATCAACATCATCGACAACCACCACCACCACCCCCACAACAACATCAAAAACATGGTGGTAGTAGTAATAATATAGGTAAATTTATGAAAACAGTATTTCCATCATCATCCACATCACCATCATCGTCATCAGTGAGATCATCCCCACTAAGATCATCTGAATTATCTACCTCATTAAAATCCCGTCGTACTTCCAATTTAACTATATCATCAAATAAAATACATCCATTAACTAATTCTATTGATAGATCAAGTATTCCATCAATAATTCAACATAGAAATAAACAAAATAAAATGAATTTTTTTAATCTATTACCATTATATAATAATCCAACAAGACAATGTATATCACAATATTATAAACAATATTCTATGGAAACAGATAGTCAATTAGAAAAATTATCAACAGAAAGTGATACATCAATACAATTGAATGAACAAATTAATTTAAAACAAACCTCATCACTATCAGGATCAGGATCAACATCAGGATCAGGATCATCATCATCGAAAATTATTTTAAGTAAACCAATACAAACTACTTATTTTTCTACTAATTTAATCAATACTGTTACTACAAATCAATCAATAATAATGAATCAATCATTAATCAATTATCATTCTTCTATACCATTAATATATAATAATAATAATAATAATAATAATAATAATAGAAATGATTTATTCTTTCAATCAATCTCATCTAATTTAGATCATATTCATAAAATACAATTGAATCATCGTAATCCATTTTATTCACAATCTATTCATGGATCAGATAATTTAATGAATCAATCATTTAATAATTTATTCATGACTACTACTAGTACTACTTATACTACTGATTATACTACTTATACTACTACTACTCATACTACTCACACTACTGAACGATCAGCGATTTTATCTGATACAAATTTATATACAATTCATCATACCTCTGTGCCTAATTCTTCTTATTTAATGTCATTGACTACTACTAGTAATACAAATAATAATAATAGTTGCCAACTATCTGTTAATAATCGTTGGAATCTACAATCAGATATATGGAATACACGATTATTTATTCCAGAACCATTATCTGTAATGACTACTGTTATAACACCACCATTACTACCACCACTACCACCACCCCCAACAACAACAACAACAACAACCAAATCAATATCTTATCCATTTCCAACTACTTCACAATATATTCATTCTTCTTCTTCATTTACTCAAAGATCTCATGTGATGAATACTAATAAATTGAATAAATCTAGGGATTTCACTTTGACTAAACATTAGAAATCAAGATTACTTACTTACTTACTTTACTTACTTAAGCCTGTTACTCCCAATGGAGCATAGGACGCCGACCAGCATTCTATCTATCTATATAGATAGATAGATAGATATCTTTATTTTTTATGAGTAGTTTTCTCTATTATCTTTCTCTTTTTTCTCTCTTTTATTTTTTCTTCTTTTTTTGTTTGTTTTTGTTGTAAATTGTTTCCCCCCCCCTTATTTTTCTTCTTTCTTTCTCCATTTTATTTTAATCAATAAAATAATGAATGAAAACATAAATATTTTGCTCCTTATTCAACGTGAATATACAAAAACTTATACCCCAATATATTGATATATTTTTTGATCTAGGTGTACAAAGTTCATGTAGACAAGCACGCACGCACATACACACACACATACACCTACACATATACATACGCATAGCAACAACAACAACAAGATGTGTGATACCATGGTGAAATTAAACATTTAAGATGTGTGTGTGTGTTTTTGTTTTCTTAGGATTTCCTTAATTAACAAAGTAATAATTGTTTGTTACTAAGGGAAAAAAAATAATAATTAAAAAAATTGTACATATTAATTGATTAAAGTTTATTTTAAATTTTGAGTAAAAAAAAAAAGAAAAATTAAAAAGAAGAAGAAAAGAACCATTTTGAGAATAATTTTTTTCTTTTTTTTGTTTATTTATACTTTATTATTTATGTACTTAAATGTTTGTCCAGTTAGCTACAACGTAGGACGAGGCATATATGTGTATCAGTCCAAGTTGCCATAACCTCATTAGCACAACAAGATCAACACCGAATTCATTGAAGTAGTTAATTCAATGGTATTAATATATAAAAGAAGCAATTTTAATCTCACGGTTTAACGGAAGACAGAGGGTGTATACACCTACGCCATCGTGATTGATTCTGACCCATGTCATACAGAGTTTCCAACCATCGGTTACGATAGTCACACAGACCACAACCAAGTAGTCTGAATCTACCAACATAGCTTAGACTAGAAATTAGTGACTTCAAAGACTGATGCCACGTTATGGTTTGGTCACTCCTAACTTTCTTCCAACCATCTCCAACATCAGTCAGCATTGAGCGTTGTGGTAATCGTTGTTCAGGTATACGTAACATGTGGCCTAACCATCTCAGTCGATGAATATTCACAACCTCATCAATTGATTTACTATCATTCCCTAATACCCTGTATCTAACCTTACTATTACTCATCCAGTGATCCCAACAGATATGAGCAATATTTCTAACAAATCTGTGATCAAATACTAGTAGCTTACGAGTATCTTCTACCCTTAATAGCCAAATTTCGCATTTGTAAACTAGAACAGAATGAACTGCTACGCAGTATACTCGTCATTTAATTGATAGACAGATATCTTGCCTTCGCCATAGGTGATGTAAGTTGGTAAAAGTCGAACGAGCTTTCTGAATCCGTGCAGAAATTTGGTCAAACATGGGAATCTACTCAATCTCTTTAAATTTTAAGATGATAAAGAAGATTTGTAGCTCAAATGAATAATTTTGTTGAAGCTTATTGCTCTGAGCCAGGCAATTTATTCATGAAGCTTTCTTTGTCTATTCAAGGAACATCACTTGAACACATTTCAGATAGAAGTGAGTCGTGAGAATTTCTCTACAAATGACTAGTCGCTTGTTTCGTCAACTTTGAAGTTGATTGCCTATTATTGACACTTATCCTATTATTATCTGCATAGTTACTATGAATATCTTCTCATTTCATTCGTTTCTAGACCGTATAGTTATATTGAAATGTAAAGATTAATTTCTTATTGAAGTAATTCCAGTACGTTAAATCAAAGATCAATTAATTTACGAAATAATGAACTGGCACAAGGTACTGGGTTCGAGTCCCAGAGTAAACATCAACTCTGAGATGCAGGTACATCCAGCTGACGGGTCCCAGATAGGACGAAACGCGCGTCAAACTGGATTCCACTGCTAGCCATCTTTGCTTACAATGCTTGCGAATTAAGGCTATATCGAGGCGATACGCACAGTATGCACATATGCCAATTAGAGACTGACCAGTTGCAGTCCTAACACATCAATAGGAAGATTCAAGCAAACAATACTAAATGAATTTTATGAACTATATTCTTTGTGAAATGATGATTAAAGATAGTTGCTAAGCAATACTGATTAAAGTAAAGCGTTGATAAGATGGATTACCGTTTAATTATTAACAATTTCACTTCGAATGGAATATCTGAAGGGCTAAGGTACCGTCTAACAAATGAGTCAAACATGATATTTCAAGTCATATATTATCGGTTCAATGATAATAAATCCATTTAAAACAGACTCTGTATTGAATCGTAGTAATGCTGTTTATCCAGTTGTCTAGTGTTTCTTTAGCTAAAAATTCATCTTGGCAATCACCAGATAGTGAGCTTAAGCTATATCAGCTCCTCTCCTGGTTCTTATGTCTTACATTGAATTTCTAAAATTCTTACTGATGTGAATATGAACTATCTGATTCTGTGTAGTGTGATGCGGAGATACCCAAGTAGCTTTGTGTATACTTCGGCTCTTAACCGAAAGGTTGGTGGTTCGTGCCCACCCGGAGGCGCTAGCTACTTTGCCCCCAAATGCCCTGGTATGGCCGAGATTGGAGAGTCTGCTCTCTCTTCAAATGCTCTCACCTGCCCACGAGTATAAACCCTCTGACAGGGAAGTCCTACTCAATGCCTCGTGGCATTACTGTTGTTTACAATATTGAGACGACGAAAAGCGAATGTCCGAAGCTTTAACCGGGTTGGTGGACACGGAAGGTTCACATAGGGGAGTTGGAAAACCCTGATTCCAAATCAATGGTGAACATGGGCTCCAGGATCCTGAGGGAACAAATGGCATATAAATCTATTGTTGGTCACCGGTTGGCATGCGACTGCATCTCCTTACGATGCTCCACTACCTTGTGGATCAGACCTTTAGGTCAAAGGCTCCGGGTGTGGCCCTCTAAAAAAAACCACCTGTTTCAGTCTGGGCACCTGGGTAGTATCACAGTCCTCACACAAATCAAATGAGATTTGTGTGGCGCATATATATCTGATTCCTCTTTGTACCAATATTTTTGTGTTTAAATAAATAAATAGTATTTATTCTAAGCATATTGAATTCAAATATTCACATAATTATGAACATTGGTGAATAGTAAAGATATAAATAGTGGTAATTTTAAATCACATCCAATCATTGCAATAAGTATTAATGATAATAATAACCAAAAACATAATCATCAAGATATTTTTTAAAAAAATCTCTCAAAAATTATTCACTATAACAAACAGCGCAATGGATATTGGCGTTAAAAATTGGGATACACAAATATACTACTGAAATATAAATAAGTAGATAACATAAAACTATAGTTTTACTACTCATATGTAAGCTAGGGACAAAATTATATGATATAGAAAGATTACACAAGAGATATGTATAGTATGCATGTCATTTCATGCCTTTCTTTATGTGTTCACAAGAGGATAATTGAGAAGTATAGCAACACATACACAACTAACTATTCAAAACTAAAACGTCGATCATAGGATCAAGATAATAATATTTATATGTGCACAAACAGTTGAGCATTGTGTAAATGAAGTGAATACAGAAAAGAAAGTTGAACGACAAGAAAATCATTGATAAGAAGTGATTTAGTTCATAATTGGAATTGTTGCGAGTTTTGGTGTGTGTGTGTGTGTGTATAACAACAGGAGGATAAAGATAGATATACATATATCGATCGGTGTAATCATTCCAAGAAGCGTATACTCATCTTTTGTTCAATATCCACATTGTCAAATGCCTAAAAGAGCATTAACAAAAATAAGAACAGAAATGGAGTGTATAACTTTTCAAAAATTGGAATTATATTCCTGAAATCTTCAAGGAGAATTTTACCAACGATTATATTTCAATATGTTAATTCATCACAATCTACTCAATCTCTTTGATCCTACTTTTTTGTCCAATCATTTTTATTATTATTTTATTATTTAAACACATAAATATTGTTACAAGGAAGCACCAGATACACATGCGCCGCACAAATCTCATTTCATTTGTGTGAGGGCTATAATACTGCCCAGATGCCCAAACTGAAGCAGGTGCTTTTCTTAGGGGACCACACCCAGAGCCTTTGACCTGAAGGTCTAGTCCACAAGGCAGTGGAGCATCGTGAGGAGATGCAGTCACATGGTAGCAGGTGATCGATGATTAATTCATACGCCATTCGTTCCCTCAGGATACTGGAGTCCATGTGGAGCATTGGTTTGGAATCAGGGCTTTCCAACTCCCCTATGTGAACCTTCCGTGTCCACCAACCCGGTTAAAGCGTCGGACATTCGCTTTTCGTCCTCTCAATTTCGTAAACAACAGTAATGCCACGAGGCAGTGAGTAGGACTTCCCTGGCAGAGGCTATATATTCGCGTGGCCATATGAGAGCATTTGGAGGAGAGCGGACTCTGCCCACTCTCGGCCGTACCAGGGCATTTGGAGGCCATCATATGAGTATTGATGATGATACTATTGACCAATTACCCAAACCAAAATCTAAGAATGAAGATTTGAATATAAAATAAGGATTACAACTTTGATTGATATATTCATTGATAAAACTATATTCACAGAAATAAAACATACTTGTACAAATTCCGCATAAGATATATAACAATCACCATCAAGATCCGCTTCAGCCATTGTTCTTTCACCAATATTATTGATCTGAAATGGATTGATTTCTCATGAAATAAACATATCAAATTATAATCAGAAGAGGGTTTTTGTGGAGATTTCAGTATTTTTAATGGTTGAAATCATGAGTCAATTGAAGCTAGACCACTATGGAAAACCTGGAAGCACTGGACAGCCGTTTCGTCCTATTATGGGACTCCTCAGTGACAGTGCACATCCACGATCCCGCCTCGCGAGATTCAAACCCAGGACCTATCAGTCTCGCACCAGAGCACTTAACCGATATTGATATATACATATATCAATAATTGATACTATCTTAAACAATCATAGAAGTTACATCATTTCTTTTATGTCAACAGATTCAAACCATCCAGCTCAGAGAACAAAACTCCATCAAAATCACCCACCTGAGCTACAAATCTTCACCATCAACAAATTCAACATAATTTTACAAGGGTAACTAACAAGACTTTCTCTGTATGAATTCTTTTCTTTTCATTTTTTCTTTTGGATCCGAGCAGATCACATTGTCAATATATTCTATGATATACTGTTGGAGGCACACACACACACACAATATGCCCCTTTTATTTCAATATGATATAGTTTAAGGTAATAAAACAGCATGTGTCTTGTATTAGTTTCTATGTAAAAATCCATTTTTTTGTGTATTTTCTGTAAATTTTTGATGATGTATCATCATGAAATATAAGTAAAAGCTACACATAAATATTCAACCAACACCAAGATCAGAATTTTCAATACAAATGTCAAGACAGTTCTACTGTATGAGACGGAAACTCGGAGAACTACGAAAGTCATCATCCAGAAGATACAAGTGTTTATTAACAGTTGTCTACGCAAGATACTTCGGATCCGTTGGCCAGACACTATCAGCAACAAGTTACTGTGGGAGACAATAAACCAGATTCCGTCCAGTGGAGGAAGAAATCAGGAAGAAGCGCTGGAAGTGGATAGGACACACATTGAGGAAGTCACCCAACTGCATCACAAGACAAGCCCTCACATGGAATCCTCGTGGTCAAAGGAGAAGAGGAAAATCAAAGAACAAATTACATCGAGAAATGGAGACAGACATGAGAAGAATGAACAAAAACTGGATAGAACTAGAAAAGAAGGCCCTGGATAGAGTGGGTTAAAGAATGCTGGTCGGCGGCCTATGCTCCATTGGGAGTAACGGGCGTAAGTAAGTAAGTAAGTACACATAAATATGAGCGTGTTTGTTATATTACTTTTTTTGAAGGTGTTACATCTTGAGGTCTTGTGCCTCTATCAATATACAACGTAATTTTACCGCTAATTAGAGAAGTGATTTATCGACTGGACCAATAACGCATAAACTCATACGAGCAGTTTATAGTCCTTATCGGTCCTTCTTCCTGCCTAGCACTGCTTGGTGGGTACAGAACATCAATCACATCCAAATGCCCTGCTAAGGCCGAAAGTGGGGAGAGTTAACTGTCCTTCTCAAAATGCTCTCACAAGGCCACATGCATACAACCACTGATCATGTAAGTCCTTTCATCGATTGAAATAATTGGGCCACGTGTTACGTATGTCTAAACACCGATTACCACGACGCACTATGCTGTCTAGTATTGGCGATGGTTGGAAGAAAGTTAGGGGCGGCCAAACCAAAAAATTGGCATCAAAGCTTGAAGTCACTAACTTCTACTCTGAGCCATATTAGTTGATTCTGTAACTAATTGGTTTATATTGAAACAAGATTACAATTTTAATGTGAACATCACGAGGATGAATAAAAACACAACCAACTGATAGATTGTAAAACAGAATAAAAACAAACATCCTTTATAAGTCGAACACAAAAAATGTACAAACCTGTTCAACAGTAATATTAGCACCAACCATCATTTGTAACATTCCCAATAATTCATTTCTTGATATTTTACCATCCATATCTAAATCATACATACCGAATAGAAATCGTAATTTTGCATCACGATTATTAAATTGAGTTGATTGTTGAGGTCGAACTTTACGAAATCTTGCTAATTTACGTACAAATTGACGAAAATTTAATTCACCTTGACTGTATATAGATAGATAGAGAAAAATCAACAACAACAACAACAACAACGTAGAAACAAAACACAAATAGGTTCAAAAAATCAATTTGTCATTTTTACAAAATCCGTATTGTCATGGTTGTACATCTTCAGTCATGAATGATAATCGCATTTAAAATTTAAATCAGTTATCCCTATCACATATGTATGCACGGTTTGGTTTGACCGAAATGGAACACACACACACACACAATGTTCTGCATCAGAAAAAAGGTATAGAAGCTTCATTTGCATAAAAATTCAATATTCAAGTTGAAAATAAGTTATAGAATAACAAATATTTGAAAAATAGAAACGAAAAAGCTCTGTAGATCATATTTTTTTTAATTTTATTTAAACACATAAATATTGGTACAAGGAAGCACCAGATACACATGCGCCGCACAAATCTCATTTCATTTGTGTGAGGGCTATAATACTGCCCAGATGCCCAAACTGAAGCAGGTGCTTTTCTTAGGGGACCACACCCAGAGCCTTTGACCTGAAGGTCTAGTCCACAAGGCAGTGGAGCATCGTGAGGAGATGCAGTCACATGGTAGCAGGTGATCGATGATTAATTCATACGCCATTCGTTCCCTCAGGATACTGGAGTCCATGTGGAGCATTGGTTTGGAATCAGGGCTTTCCAACTCCCCTATGTGAACCTTCCGTGTCCACCAACCCGGTTAAAGCGTCGGACATTCGCTTTTCGTCCTCTCAATTTCGTAAACAACAGTAATGCCACGAGGCAGTGAGTAGGACTTCCCTGGCAGAGGCTATATATTCGCGTGGCCATATGAGAGCATTTGGAGGAGAGCGGACTCTGCCCACTCTCGGTCGTACCATGGCATTTGAGGGCCTGTAGATCATATCGAGAAATGAAATGACCATGTAACCCTGATCATGTTAATTCACTGTGGAAAGTGAAATCAAGTTGACTAGTTACATCATTAGAGGCCATAAATCGACTTTGATAATGATAACCACGTTGATAGTTGTAGGAACTAACCTAGACTGCTTGTTAGATAAACTAATATAAGTCCTCGAAATTATTTATTTATTTAATCACATATGTATTGATACAAAGGGCACCGGATACATATGCGCCACACAAAATAATGAGAATGCGAAGAGAAGGAAGAAGATGCGTATATATAAAAGAAGGAAAAAAAGAAAAGGAGAAGAGTAATGATGGGGGGAAAACTGAAGTGTACAACCAGAAGAGCTCTCTCAGTTAAGAAAGTTATAGCCACTCTTTATGAAGAAAGTAGAAGGTTACAGTAGGATCGCCACTGGCTTCTATTCTGAGCCATATCTGATAACGTCTCTAGCCACTGTGTTGCACCATCTCTCGGACCCCAGCCAGGGAGTCGTGAAGGACCAACAGAAGCTAGCCCTTTGCAGCTTTCTTTCATACCACGAAAGTATCGAATTCACTTAACTACAGTATCAAGGTACTTAGATATGAGCCACGCTCTAGATAAGGGGGTTAATAATACTACCTGGTTGCCAAAACCGAAGTGAGTGAAGTGGAGTTCAAATCCGGGGACTAAGTAGCTGAAAGTCGAACGGCTCAACCACTAATCTACCACTCCTCATTGAGAGAATATGATGAACCAGAAAACTACTGTACACCAGAAGACACTAAGTAGCCGATTCGACTTTATCAAGAACTCCTCAACAGAATGCATAAATAATCGCCCCAGGAAATTCTATATATCATAGTGTTAGGACGAGATAGAACACGAAATCATGCTTTCATTCATCATGATATTTATTCAGTACAACATGAGAGATTCACTTTTTATTAATTCAGTGAAAAATCCATTCTGTTTCCCGACTATTAAAGTTACGTATGGTATATATTGATGATTGGTTATATGCCAGTGAAATATGCACATAAATAAGTGTATTTAGTTAATAAATCGTAGTCATGCTTTGGGAGAGTGAATAGAATTTCTATCTGCTATTAACTCTATCTTCTTTTTAAGTATTGAAATTCCCAGTTTTCTCACTTGTTTCAGTTTTTCATTTACACTTAAACCACTGAGTTGGAGAAATATAATGGTCTTCAACTTCATGCAATCAGTTCACGATATAAAGGTCTTACTCTCTGTATGATCAGACTTAACTGTAAAAGGCTATTATAATTTCAAGTAAACATTTTCTCCATTAGTATTCGTCATTAGTATACCCAAGGAGTTAATTCTTATGATCGCATTATTCCATTCTGTATTTACGTTTCATCAGCTGGACGCATCCACTTATCCCCACGTTGTTGTTTAATTTGAGGATAAAACTCAGTCGTCATTTCATAAAACACATACTACCTTAGTGGTTTAAAGAATCCATACGTTAATGTAAATTTATCAAATCCACTTCTGGTGTATCAACAATAGGGAAACAAAAACCTTAACATATAATAACTATTGTCATTTTATAGTTACTTTCAAAAATAACTTACGTTCTACTAATTTTATTTGTTACTATTATCAATTTCATTCTTTTGGTTATTTTACGTTGACAAACAATTCAAGAAAGTAAAAATTCGAAGACTTGAGTAACGCATGTCTAAACTGCATTAAAGTCAATGAATATTTACATGGCCCTTGATCGATTTGTCATTCTCACTTACTATCTTATGAATAACCTCATCATTAGTCCCAGGGTGATCTCATCAACATGTGTGAACGATGTATTGAAGCAAATCCTACGGATTACGTGTTTGCAACCAGGTCTAAGTCTTTTTAACAAGTAAAAGTGGATATATAAGAACTTTCGTCTAAATTGGATTGAACAATTATATTGAACACATCACAATTGGTGCAAACATGGCAAAAGTTGAAAGCCAAAAACCCACCAAAAATTCAAGTGGTCAGTTGACGTATTCGACCAATTCACCACATACACAATGAGAGACTTGGAAATGACACAGAATCATAGTGATAGAAATACAACTACCAATTCTTATTACTATATTTATAGACAATGAGCACTGAAAGATGTGTTAGTTTACCTATCTTTAAAGAATTCATTCACGATTCGATCGCCAAGTGGATTAATGGCTAATTCTGGAATTAACAGAAAATCATGACGCCTGAAATATCATAAAAAAAACAGGGTATGTGAAGGAAATAAATACAGAGAAGTGTGTTCAGAGCAACTATTTTTTACGCATATTAAAATATTTAATGCCCGACCTAAATATGACTTACCAACCGACCGACCAACCGTAGCTGTAGCCATTACGTGGTACTCAGGATTGCATAACATGATAGCCCGATCGAGCCATATTGGCTGAGGGACTTGTAGGATCCTACCAAGTCAGGAATGTCGACTAAGGTAGTAAGATCTATGTCCGAAAATCAAGTTGAACAGCCAACTGTACTATATTGTGACCGCAGTACGGTGTTTCCATGATACAAACAGTATTTCCAGTGGCGTTTTCTTACCATAACAGATAAGGAAAGGTCAATCCAAAAAAATACGTCTAACTTTGTCTCGTGAACTGCTGTCACCAACGGTACGACCTAAAAATCATGTGGCTAACGTGGATTATACTCGAAAAAAGGCCGTATGTAACGGGACTTTGGCATTTATCTGTCGAAATTTGCGACCGCGCTCCCAGTTCACCGAGGACACGACTACCCCAGTATCCTCTTCAGATCCATCAAGTATACTTTCACGCTTTAGAAACAGTAAATTGACAGCTCCCTTTATATCTCTAACAGTACTTGACATAATCATTTCTTCACGTGTCAACTTAACAACCCATAAACATGTGTCATATCAACCAGGGTTTCTTTGAGTTAACAGGAATGGCATCACTTTCAATGGACGGTAACTTATAGGGTTGCTTTTTGGTTCCTAAAACCAGGTACATTTGAAACATAGAACGATTTGGTAGTCGTATATAGATTTTACATACATTTTATTTCACTTGTTCACAATTATTTTTTTCTATTAAAAACTAACTATTTTCACAACCCGCTTTTTCAGTGGCCAAAAACTAGCTTTACATTCTGTCATTTTACGAGCCACTTGACGCTGTTTATAGGCTTAATTTTCACCTGTTTGCCATTAAGCAACCACCCGGAAGCCGTATGTTTTTACATGAGTTGTTGAAACATCAACGTGACAATTTCTCGGTAATCGCAAGCAGTTAACATACTAGTAACCCCATGAGACAAGTGTTCATAATATAGCATGGACTTCTGAATTAACTAAACGCACTTATTCCAAATAAGCAACGCTGTGTATACAAAAGCAAACCTTCATAACAGAAATTAGTGCGAATTTAGACAAAATGTGACCACATAGCTTCCCTTCAGGTCTAATAAGGGGGTTTACTTTCCCTTAAACTGCTTCCTTGGGGGGGGGAATTTTGACTGAAATTTTGTCAAAACTTTATTCTTCGTTTGCTCTTACATGAAGATGTTTACCTTTTGACTAAACAAATATATATAACAATCTCAATTAGATCAAGTAGTCTGGAACAAACGTTCATGGCAAGAAAAATTCGCACAAAGTAGTAATTTGCATGAAAAAAACTAAATCCGCTACTAGAAAGGCGGGCATTTGTATGAAAATAACCGCTAACATGGCGAATATCTAGGTGAAAAGTTCATTACTGGGTTGAGATCTGAACGAAATCTCCCTTGTGAGGAAAAAATTATTTTTATAAACAGAGACTCTTCCAAAATAAAACGAATATAAGTTAAACGGGTGCATTTTAGTTACATATTATTACTAAAAAACAACTTCAAACCAATGGTAAGTCAAACTTACCTCAAATACCCGGCGTTCGTCTTGTCCAAAGCCAAATACCTATTGTATAGTCGATAAATCTGTTTTGGAGAAACTTATGGGAAGGGTTGAGAGAAGTATGTCAAACCTACACCCAGTTTCTCCTGCAATTTCCTCAACCTCGGACTGATCAAGTGTATTCGAAGTATTCGCCCCCATTGACCTCTCGACAAGGTCGTTCAGTCTTCAGTCTTCAGTAATAGGGATAGTAGGTGGATGAACCTGTGTTAATACTGACAGATTTCCTTCCAGTGAAGGTCCAGCTTCTTTTTGAAAATGTTCACTGATGGTGCTGATACTACTTGTTCTGGTAAAGCGTTCCAGTCATTGACCACTCAATGAGAAAAACGGGACCCCACCTTTAGTTTATTAGATCGCGGTTTCAGAACCTTCTTGCTATGACCTCGGAGATTATTAGTGCTGGAGGGAGCAAAAAGATAAGACATATTAACACCCAGATCATAATTGAAGATACGAAATGCCAGTATAAGGTCACCTCGTGTCCTACGATAAGATAAGGGGAAAAGGTTTAGACGTTTTAAACGCTCATCGTAAGGGAGTTTAGAAAGACCCTTTACTAATTTTGTCCCTACACGCTGGACACGCTCAAGCGATTTAGTATCCTTTATCAGACATGGGCTAGCTGCTTGGATACAGTATTCTAAGTGTGGCCTTACATAGGTGGGATATAAAATTCGAAATATATCCTCGTCGAAGCATTTAAATGCTCTACGAAGCGACCATAGCGCACGATAGCCTTTGGAAGCAACCGCATTGCAGTGCGTAGTAGTTTTCAAGTCGTGACTTATAATTACTCCTAAGTCTTTGTGCTCATGAACGCGTGGCAGAGATGTACCATTAATGGTATAATGGTAACTAATATCGTGCCCGATGTGCATGAGCACGCTCTTCCTGGAATTAACTTCCAAGCCCCAATCATGAGCCCACCTAACTAATTCGTCTAAATCTGCTTGCAGATAACAACGATCAGTCTCATTTTTTACTGTTCTCCAGATTTTAACATCATCCGCAAACAATAACGTCGATGACTTAAGTAATAAAGGTAGTTCATTAATATACAGAAGGAAAAGTAAAGGGCCCAATAATGGTGCCTTGGGGTACACCACTTTTGACCGGTTTCCATTCGGATAGAGTTCCATTGACCCTCACTCTCTGTCTGCGGTCACATAAGAAGCTTCCTATCCATTCCTGTATAGCACCTGTTATACCAAAGCTCGAGAGCTTTTGCATAAGACCTAAGTGTGAAACCTTATCAAACGCTCTGCTAAAATCCATGAATATAACGTCGACAGACTGGCCGTTGTCTAGGGCAGCTGTCCAATCCTCTCTCGCAATGAGTAAGTTAGTCAAGCATGAATGCTTGTTACGAAACCCATGTTGCTCGGGAGTTAACAGATTGTACGAATCTATGTGGCTCAGTAGCTTAGCCCGAATTAATTTTTCAAGTAACTTAACTACTATACTGGTCAGGCTAACAGGCCGGTAGTTAGATAAGATCCGTCTCTGACCATCCTTAAATATAGGACTAACTATGGCGTCTTTCCAGTCTCTAGGTAGTTGAGCCTGTGAAAGGGACATGTTGAAGAGCATCGTGAGCTGTCTTGAGATAATGTCCACAAGCGACGACAGCAAACGTGGGTGCAAACCATCGGGGCCCGGTATCTTACAAGGTTTTAGGTTAGTTATCAAAGGAAGAACAATATCCTCTGTCACGTGCAAAGGTCCTATGGCTGGTATCTCGTTGTAAATGGGACAAGTAGTTGTAACACTACACGTAGAGTAGACTTCAGTGAAACAGTTAGCAAATGTCTCCGCTTTCGCTAGATCAGATTCAGCCAATAAAGCTGAATTTTCGCTTAACAGTAATGAGGGGATACCATCACTACGTTTCGTCCGCCTTTTAACATACGAAAACAGTCGCTTCGGACAGGTACGGCTATCGTATGCCAACTGTCGTTCGTAAGCCGTGCGGGATTTAGTCAAAAGACTTCATTCAAATGAACTGGTCTTCTGTGATGAGGATGGTAGGTCTCTGGACCTGTTTTAATCTTCACAGCTTGTTTTTCAGAGAATATCCGGCTTCTCCTGGGAAATATCCACTGATAGGATCAATACTGCCTATTCACATAAGGCGTTCTAGTCGTTACATTGTAGTGCCCGTGAAATGCCACTGGGCCGTAGCCAAATCACTTGGCAGTCGGGTCACTGAATATCAATCATCAATATCAAGGAAAACTAGCGCTCATCAGTTAATTGCACTTCACGGACTGGCCCATGCTATTATGGTCGCACTCTGTTCCTTGTGCCTACTCTTACTAGTATATTTCCGTGATAAAGTCGTTTGTGTTGTACTGACATCAAGGTAACCATAGTGCCTTGATATAACGAAACGGTAACCCACGCTGGGTAGAAGCCGTGAGGTGTGACTTCGATGTTAGCTGGTTGGTCGCGTCATTCTTTTTCAACTCCATTACGTCCCCGACTTTTCGACACAGATCATCTAAGCCGATGATCTACGGAACCCATTCTGAATCCATTGGATCAAGGTCTTTAGCCTTCTTCTTATGACCTGAGACATTAGTTCTAGAGGAAGCAAAAATATAAGGTATATTAGCACCCAAATCATTATTAAAGATGAAGAGTGCCAATATAAGGTGAAGATATTACAGGTATTAGAAGTTTGACAACACCTCAACTAGTAACAACATTTCAAATTGAAACGTGCCAACCCAGTGAAATCGAAAGTCAGGAGCGAAGATGTTCGAAGATATATTTGATAGAATATCAACATATCGAGAAATGATTAATCTAAGCTAGCTAGCGTTTGTAGATGTGGAGCACGGCGCACCTACTCGTGATCTGGTGTGGATGCGTGACCGAGCTCCATCAGCTAGATGAGTCCCTTAAAAGTAATGTGGCCGTTATCAAATGTCGAAGACGTACAGAGCTACTGATTTTGGGGGGTTATTTGCCTCTATAAGGTCACCTCACATTCTAAGGTAATATAAGTGGAAACATTTTGGGTATTGTAAATGCTCAACGTAAGAAAGCTTCGAAATGCCCCTCACTGGCTTTAATTCTAAAAGCTGAACACATTCATGTGTATCAGCGTCCTTAATAAGGCATGGAACATCTGTTTGAATTCAATGCTCTAGGTGTGGTCTCACATAAGTCGGTTATAAAATCCGAAACAAGTTCCCATCAAAGCATTTGAATGCTTTGAGAAACGACCATGAAGCTCGAAAAGCTTTAGCTGCTGCATTGCGATGTGCAGTTGGTTTAAAGTCATGGTTTACTGTTACTACTAAGTATTTTTATTTCTGAACGCGTGAAGCGATAGCATTCTGATAACTATTTCCTTGTCCGATGTCAAAAGCACAATCTTATAGAATAAGTTTTCAAGCATCTAACTTTGGGAACACCTAACTAGTTCGTCTAGGAAAGCTTGGCGATCAAAATGATCAGCCTCACTACTTATGGTTCTCCAGATTTTGACAGCATCTGCAGACAAAAATGTCTGTGACTTATCCAGAGGTACGTTCGAAAGTGTCGCTGCTTTGCAAGTGTCGAAAATTTAAAAATAATTTACTCTTATATAGCATGTTTCTAATTACTTCTATTTAGGATGGTAGTGCTACTCATAACTAACTTGCCTGGGACACTTCTTAGTGCTAGCTTTGTAGTCTTCAACTACCGTAGTATGAGTAGATCTGTTTTCTAGACACGTCACTGGACTAAATATACTAGGAGTGAAAAAAGTGACAAGTAATAAATCCGATAGATCTAAAATCGACGACTCAAGTACCACCACCAAGGGAAATGTAGTTGATGAACACACCTCATTTGGCTATAATAATATTAGCCCAGTCGTTCAATACACTAGCCATCAGGTTGAGACCCTCACTACTAAACCTTCGAACATTATGTATGATAGAGAAAGTAGCCCTCTCCTAAACAGGGTGTCTTGGAGGATATGTTGATTGTGGTTGACAGTGTTCAGAGTAAATTAAACGCACTGACCTCATTAATATATTTAATAGGTGATCATTGTAACCCTTATATTGAATACATAAGAAGAAATGTATTTATGATTGACTACATTGCCTCAGAGGTATTAAAGCGATTAATATCATCTCAAAAGGCCATGTTGTATAATGTGGCAGATAAATTTTCATCAGGCATTGCTAAGAGGCGCATACTACACTACTGCAACATGATCAGCGTAGCCTGTGAATGCGAACGCCCCTGTTGGGCAGTAATACCGTTATACTGTCGAATAGCCTTTCGCTTTAAAACTCTTGTTGACAGCAAAAATATTCGTTAAAATGTAAGAGGCAATAAGAAACAATAATTGTTTTAAATCTTAACTATTCAACATGATAAAACTCTTCGCCAGAGACCGAAGAGCGTGGGCTGCCGTTGAAACTTTACAACATTAGAAAACCTGGGACAAGGTAGTGCAACCACAAATGTATTAGTTGAGCAATATAATGACACCTCATAAAATGTAGATCTCGATTGAAGCGCCAACAAAATAAGTACGGATGTCAGTCCGTCAAAGTGTGCAGCAAACAATCTGGACATAATAGATAGTGACCACCTCTCTAGTAAGAAGGCCACTAAAAGAAAGACAAAAATGTAAACATCGTTTCGAAAAATTAGATGTTTCCCACGCTTAGAATCGAAAAGCGGAGAGGAACTCTTAGTCACTCGACATCATACTGGAATACACATACACCAGCCCCTACAAAAGAGATCAACCATTCGTTTAAATAATGATGATGATGAAAGACATATTTCCGGTCTCATGACACCTATCGGTAACAAGTACTGGTTTCGTAGAAAACACCACGTCCCCTTGCTTAGTGAATCCAAGAGAAAATCACTCAGAATCGGCACTATTTAAGAATGACTGTGAATATAATGAGTAAACCAAATCCGCCTACGAAATACCTTGACACTCCCAACATGGTAGTTACCACCCCGCCAGCGGTTGTGCCTGTATTTCGTTCAGCTATCCTCTGATGCATGAACGCAATCCCTTTAGGGAGGCATAGTGCGGAATGTTAGAACCTCTTCCCATATCAAGTAAATTGGATGAGGCCAAACCCCTGGATGTGGTAGGAAGTTTGGGAAAACGAAACTGCATTTATGAGTTTGATGAAGTGTACGAGCTAGTCCCGTCATCATCATAGGGGACAAGTCGATGTTCATCTACCCGTTCCGTTGACTTGGACGTGTTGGTACCTGAACTAGGCATCGAAAACATGTGTAATCAGGTAGGTACGGACTATACAGTAGACAACTTTTTAAGTAGCTATGGACTGTTCACTGTTATCTCAATTGATACATGGTTTTTAAGTAATAAAATGGCAGAACTTAAAACAAATCTCTTAATTACTAAACTGGAAATTAACCTAATGACGGAATCGTGGTGTCCGTCTACAAAACGAGATGTTGAAGTATTTATAGATGACTACACACCGTATCGTTTAAACTGAGATCGTAAGGAGTGTAGAGGATGTATGATTCAAATTTGTAACCCTGTGGAATTATGGTCTACTTCAGTGTTAGTACATTTACCTTTGCTAGTATATTACCAGACCTAATACCGAAATTGTAAATGTTTCATGATGTAACTAACTAATCTTACGTGGAAGTCTTATGATCATATCTACGCTGACTCAACCTTTCGTAACACCGGCAATATGGTGTTAAGCGCCTCTAAAGAACACATTTTGGTTGGAGATAGAATTACATCAGTTTCAGTTTCAGTTTGGAAAGGACAGGAGGCTTGATGGCCTGTGTTAGTCCTGGCAATGATGGTCTCTCAGGTAATCCAACTTTCTTTTGAAGGAGTCGACGGATGGAGCTTCAACCACGTGCTGAGGTAATGAATTCCACTCGTTGATTATCCGATGGGAAAGTCGGTACTCAGCTGACAAGTAATTCGTTCTGGGCTTGTGAACGTTTTTGGAGTGTCCTCGTAGATTTTCTGTTTTGGAAGACAAGAATGAGGGCATATCAGGTGCAAATTTGTCATTAAGCAATTTGAAAACTGTAATCAAGTCGCCTCTGATTCTTCTATATGACAGCAGGAATAGGTTTAGCTTGGTCAGTCTAGTACCATACGGGAGCTTCGCTATTCCGGGAATCAGCTTAGTTGCTGTTCTCTGAACCCTTTCCAAGAGTTCACTGTCTTTCTTTAGGCAGGGGCTAGCTGCTTGTATGCAGTACTCAAGTTTAGGACGTACGAACACTGTATACAAAGTCAGAAAGGTTTTAGCGTCGAGATGACTAAAAGCCCTACGTATGGACCATAAAGTTTTGAAACCTTTGGCGGCTATTGCACGGCAGTGTACAGTAGTCTTTAAGTCTTGACTAACGATGACTCCTAAGTCATTGTGTGCCTGGACAATAGGTAACTCAGTGTTATTCATCGTGTATGTATCTGTACCTTGACGACCGATATGCATCACAATACACTTGGAAGTGTTTATCGGCGATTGCCAGGTTTGGGACCATTCAGATAATCTCTCCAGGTCGTTTTGGAGTTCTAAGCTATCACCATTACTTTGTATCGCTCTCCATATCTTGACATCGTCAGCATAGAGCAAGACCGATGACGATAGTAGATGAGGTAGGTCATTAACGTACAGGAGGAATAACACTGGCCCCAAAACTGTACTGTGGGGGACTCCACTAAGCACAGTTTCCCAGCTAGACAACTTGGACTTCACCCGTACTCTTTTTGTTGACGCCCAACTAGGAAGTCTTCTATACACATTATTAGATTGCCTCCAATCCCGACATTCCTTAGCTTATATAACAGCCGGTTATGCGAACTTTGTCAAAAGCTTTGCTGAAATCGATGTAAGCTACGTCTACAGGTAACTTTTGGTCCTTAAGAGCACACCAGCTTTCACGAGCGACTAATAAGTTTGTGAGACAAGAGTAACCTGTTCTAAAACCATGCTGCTTTTCGGAGAGGATCCGGTTTTCATCGAGATACTTTAACAGCTCCTTCCGAATAATCTTTCCTAAGATTTTAACAACCACACTAGTTAGGCTAATTGGTCGGTAATTCTCAGGCTTATGTTTTGTACCTGTTTTGAAGACTGGACTTACTATGGTGTTCTTCCAGTCTTTTGGTAGACGACCCTGGGTTACGGATAGATTAAAACATACACTTAAAGGGTTCGCAACAAAGTTAGCTAATTCCTTTAGTAACCTAGGATGCAGTTCATCGGGTCCAGTGGATTTACCTACGTCAAGCTTAACTAGCAGACCAAAGACATCGAGTTCTTTAATGGTCACGCTGTCCAGTGTTTGTGTGGGGGGATTTTCATGGACTGGTGAGAAGGGTGTTTCTATGGTGTATACATTGCTTTAGTATTTAGAGAATACTTGAGCTTTGCCAAAGTTGTCCTCCACTAGTGATGAGGCAGTACTGTCTCCCCATAGTGAAGGAACATTTCTTCTTCTTTTTGCCCTTTGGTTTATATACGAGTACAAGCGTTTAGGGCGTTCTATGGGTTCCTTAACGATTTTCTCTTCGTACAGCTTTCTGGACTTACGGAGGGTGGAGGCACAGGTATTTCAAGCCTTTTGATACTGAGATTTCGCCTCATCAGTCCCCAGTAACCTAGATCTATCCCACATTTTCCTTCTTTTACGGAGAAGGATGCGAACCTCCCTACTGAACCACGGTGGGGAGCTTCTCGACCCCCTAGGTGTAGTCCAAGGGATGTGGGGGCGACAACTTTGAAGTATAAATTCCGGAATACGTCCCAAGCCGTTTCGATTGAGGACTCTGGGTCTATTTTCCAATCTACTGATGATGCTGATTTCATGATGTCTGGTATGTTTGCTTTCCAGAGGTTAGGTCTGGATTGAGCTGAGGCGTGCTCGTGATCGACAGTTATATGGAAGTCAAAAGTTAAAACTGCATGATCACTTTTGCCTAAGGGTGGCATGTAATCCAGGTTTTCAACGTCATCCTCATAATGAGTCAATATAAGATCTAGTAGGGATGATGCAGAACCCGGGTCGTACCTAGTTGCTTCCTTCACGTGTTGCACTAGGGCACATGTGATTACCGCATCAACTAGTTTCTTTCGAAGGAATTTTCTGAAGATTCAGTCAGCAGATTTCCCCAGTCCACCATGGGTGCATTAAAGTCCCCTAGTATTAGACATCGATCACTTCGTGATAAAGTGTTGAGACTGCTTAGCAGGATTTCATTTACCTCACAGCTTGGACTGCGATAGATCAAACCAAGTAGCAACTCTTGTCCCCTGCATTTCAGGCGGTAGCTAACTAATTCATACGTCCCACTCTCATGGGATACACTGTCGATAATGGTGTTTAATGTTAATAAATATAAGTTACACAGGAAAGACGACGCCTTCAAGACTTATCCATGCTTACCGATCAGTATATATATATAGCAGATGAACCAAAAGATCATGACGGAAGGTATGTTATATTTTACGGTACAAATCCAAATACCTTTGGCTACTTGCTCTGTTTCTGTTATTTTGGTTGTTGTCGGAAAAAGTTACGAACGACAAGATTCAAATTACAACGCACTATTGGCCTTACAACTCAGTGGTGTTCTCGCCTCAGCATAGCACAAATTTTAATGTTTCATAGGCTACAAGCTGAATGCTAACAAAAATTATCCTGGCCTACGAAGTCAAGCTGAAGTTTGCGATAGCTTTTGATAACGAATTCTTTGAATCCGAGAATCGTTACTAGAATAATCACACTCATTCAGGTCCACTGCACCATTTAAAAGTTTCAGGAGTTAGATTGGTACGAACTTAGTGATACAATGCTAATTACTCGTTAGAATGCATATCACTTTTCACAGGACAGCGGCAACGTGGGCGATGCCCAATAAGGGTTCAGAGTTGACACAAGACTGCTAATGCTAGTTGACGTGTCATTGGTTTAGAATAAGAATAAAGTCATTTAAGTCGGCATTCTGATTGGCGATTTTGTCAAGTGATAATTGACAGGGGCGAAGGATATAGCACCATTTTTTAATTAGTCAGATTCCTTAGGTTTTTGAATTGATGAAGTTTGGTTGTAATTCTTAAGTTGTCTCGCAGTTCCTTGGTTACGGAATTTTATAGCCAGCTAGGTTACCAAAGGCTGTACGATAGAAATCAAAGTTGTTTATAGTTAATCTACTCCATATATTTAAGGCGATTACAGTACCATGCTTTCCATCATATAAAAGACCGTACATACAATCTTATGCTATATGCTGTATTTGTTTTCATTGTGATTCTGCAGAAATGAGATATGTGCTGTCATCTAGTTTCTTCATAATGGTTTCATGTAGTTTGAAATATACTACCAAACGCTCCCTTACGATGAGCGTTTAAAACGTCTAAACCTTTTCCCCTTATCTTATCGTAGGACACGAGGTGACCTTATACTGGCATTTCGTATCTTCAATTATGATCTGGGTGTTAATATGTCTTATCTTTTTGCTCCCTCCAGCACTAATAATCTCCGAGGTCATAGCAAGAAGGTTCTGAAACCGCGATCTAATAAACTAAAGGTGGGGTCCCGTTTTTCTCATTGAGTGGTCAATGACTGGAACGCTTTACCAGAACAAGTAGTATCAGCACCATCAGTGAACATTTTCAAAAAGAAGCTGGACCTTCACTGGAAGGAAATCTGTCAGGATTAACACAGGTTCATCCACCTACTATCCTTATTATTGAGGACTGAAGACTGAAAAAAAACTTTTCGGAACTGAATTACAACCACATTTAGTAAAAGTAAATCCTACCCTAACTGGTCTGTTCTCCAAACCTTATGCTAAAGGGACAGATCAGTTTTTTGGACATTCAGCTATAGGCGGAATTTGAATTAGTTGTAAAACTCATCATTGTAGTATTGAGAAAACCTTTTTGGGTTTCTGCCTGAATCTAAATCTAAAATTTCCAAATCTATTGATTGATGAGGTAAATTTACCTAGATCAATTCAAGACTTACTCTATTATTATCAAAAGGGGTTTTTGTGGATATTATAGTAAATTCAATAGTTGAGATCATGACTCAATTGAAGCTAGAGCACCATGGAAAACCTGGAACCACTGGACGGCCGTTTCGTCATATTGTGGGACTCATCAGCAGTGCACATCCACGATCCCGTCTCACGAGATTCGAACCCAGGACCTATCAGTCTCGTGTGCGAGTGCTTAACCACTGGATCACTGAGCCGGCTTCCAACGGTGTTTATGTCTAACTCCAATCAATCCACGATATTGAGCGACACATTCATCATTGTCTTCAGTGATGACCTTAGCAAAGAAAACACGAAAACGTCCTGGACATTTGAGGTGATATGGTTTCTGAATTACAGTAATCTAAATTGTAGACTGAATACGAAAAGATTTCTGAAAATTATCCATTCAATCTAAATCTTGCTAATTATGTGTTTAGCGTGTATGAAAACAGTTACAGCATGTTAGAATACTACTCATAATGTATATATATTTATTTATTTAAACACATAAATATTGGTACAAGGAAGCATCAGATATATATGCGCCACACAAATCTCATTTGATTTGTATGAGGGCTGTGATACTGTCCAGGTGCCCAAACTGAAGCAGGTGGTTTACTTAGGGGGCCACACCTGGAGCCTTTGACCTAAAAATCTGATCCATAAGGCAGTGGAGCATCGTGAGGAGATGTAGTCCCATGGTAGCCGGTGACCAACAATTGATTCATACGCCGTTTGTTCCCTCAAGGTACTGGAGCCCATGTTCACCATTGGTTTGGAATCAGGGTTTTCCAACTCCCCTAGGTGGACACTCCACATCCATCAATTCGGTTAAAGCTTCGGACATTCCCTTTTCGTGCTCTCAATTTCGTAAACAACACCCCTGCCACGAGAAGGCAGTGAGTAGGACTTCCCTGACAGAGGCTATATACGCATGGCCATGTGAGAGCATTTGAAGAAGGAGAGCGGACTCTCCTCACTCTCGACCGTACCAGGGCATTTTGGGGCTCATGAAAGTTTACTAAAAAACGTTGATAACTCTTACTATCCTTTATTCTTGTTTTATAAAGCCAAATAAAATAATGATCATACAAAAAATAAATTTTCAAATATTACTATGCACACATTTATTAAAGAATAAGAATGAGGACAGGATAAGAAAAACGAATAACAACGAATGAAAACAATTTGGTTTCTGATAAAGAAACCCCCTTCCCCCCAAAACGAATAATAACGAAAACTGTTATCCAAATGCCTGTATACATAAGTGCTTTCCAGAGCAAAAAAAGAGAAGAATACAGAGACTTAAGTACAAATATAAAAGAACTAGGAAATAAGAATGAAATGCATTTAAAATGCTTACAATGGATAAAACAATATTCTTTCTTTTTTTATAGAAAAAAAAGGGTTCATAATCATTTTGTGCCTAGCTACTATTTTTTTCAGGAAAGAATTCTCGCGAACACACACACGCACATAGAAACACACATGAACATAAATGATTCTGTTTTTTTCTGTTAGCTAGTAACATGGATAAATAAGAAAAAATACTGTTCTACTTTGTCACCCCCCCTTTTGAATGGGTCATCTTTTATTAGTGGGGGGTTTATTTTTTTCTCTCATTCTATGTAAGAAATGCCATAAGGTTACAAAACAAAACAAAAAACAAAAAAAAATTTGTAAAACTTGGACAAAAATATTTTTGAGCAACATGGATTAAAAATGATTTTGATATAGTAAAAAAAAGCAAACACTCTTCAAATATGTCAACATCAATCAAGATAATGAAACTAATTAAAAGCAATGTGGTCAGTGAAACCAAGGTGCAAGAAAAGAAAGAGAAACGCAAAACAGTGTTAGAATGGCTTATTATTAAATTAAATGCAAACAATTATTTTTTTTATCCATTAATATCTCTGGTATAATAAGATGAACAGTTGTGAACAAATTGAAAGAAAAGAAAGGAAAAGAAAAGGAAAGCATTATCACTATTCGGAATAGGAAATGACATATAGGCATATAGAGTCTAATCATTATTTCTCATTATTATTTATACTACTCAGATATTATTGAGTAGTCTCAAAGATAATGTAGAAAGAAAATTTCATAAGAACCAATAGATGATACTAGGAATTTCTATAGAAATAGATTTTTAGAGAATTTATCAAAATAACAGAGAAAAACAACAGGAAAATATTATTAAAAGCATTAAAAATTAAGAAAGACTGTCAATTTTAACAAAAAGAACAAATCCTCTCCCCCCCCATACACACACCGACCCACTTACCCATCAATAAATCAAATCAATTTCTAATTTGAATTGACATTACATAGTTTCCTTTATATTGGATTGGATTGGATTGTATACAATATTTATAAGAACAAGCAAATGCATTCAATGGTAATAAGTGTGTTCTCAGTATAAAAAAAACAATGATGAAACTTACGCTTCATACTACCTATGGTATCTCAAATAAATAAGCATAGTAATTGTTCATAATAGCAAGAAGAAAAGGAAAGTAAAAGAGAAAAGCTAATAAAGAGAAGAAAAGATTAAAAAAAGGAATTGATAGAGAGTAAATATATAAACGCATATGGTTAATGTGTATGCAGCACACACATACACATGCACACACACACAAACAAACAAACAGTATTACAAAATATAAAATGAATATAATGGAATATTCTGGTGAACAATAATGGTTTTTGTACCCCCATGTTGGCTCTTTTTTTACTGACTACGTCTGTCTCGCTCGTTTGCTTTGTCATAAATGTCTTGATAATTCTCGGTTGAGAAGACTGAGAATTCGATAAATGCGTAGACTTTTCGTCTGAAAAGGAAGGATACAATCCTATATATGACTGAAATAATTATTGACAAAAATGTAATATAATCACTTGTGAAAGATATTGGCCGGTATAACTATACTATTGGTCGAATCAAAGTAAATAACGTTAAGGTAGGATTGTAAGCAAAAATGGATAGTGACTAGCAGTGGAATCCAGTTTGACGCGCGTTTCGTCCTTTTTGGGACTCGTCAGCTGGATGTACCTGCATCTGAGTTGATGTTCACTGTGGGACTCGAACCCAGCATTGTTCACTTAAAACGCCATCACGTTATCCACTCAGCTACTGAGTCCTAATAGCCACTTGCTTGTGCAATGGGGTGAATATTGAATTCACTTTATATTTTTTGTTTGAATCTTCCCATTGATGTTTAGGACTGAAACTGGTCAGTCTCTAGGTGGGATTTCCTTTATGAATGACTTTGTAAAGGATAATTTTATGTGGCATTTAAGTTGTTTCAAAAGAAAAATTGATTAAAAAATGGTTAATATATTATTCATCATACAGTAGTAACAACAAAATAATGTGTAGATGGTTTTGATGGAGTTTTGTTCTCTGAGCTGGATGGTTTGATCGTGGAGCTTTCGTCGTTATTTTGAACGACGTCATCAGCATAAACATCAGGTGGAAGCGAAGTGTTCGAATTTCTCTACATATTGCCCACAGCTTGTTTTGTAGACCTCGATGTTTATTGGTTCTTGTTGACCCTTAATGTTGGAGTGATTCAGAAAACTTCTCTCAGAAGACAAGAAGGGCTCAAAAAACACTAGGAAGCATTTCACCAAATCAGTGTTCACTAGAAGTTTTGCTGGAAACATCACGAAAGTGAAAAGTCGCATGTAGAGTTTTTGATTGGCTGATTACTATAAGACTACTATGTTTAGTAGCATTCCAGAATTTTCGTAAAAAATGCAAGGACTTCTAAAATACTATAAAAACCCTATATTTTCTGTACATGAATGAACCTTTGGAGTAAAGTACTTCTCTCGTGTTCAAGTTGCTGAGTAGTTCTAGCTTGGGAGTTACGAGAATAGCTTAGGAACCGAGTGTAGCATTCAATTAGTAAGACTTATCACTTAAACCTGAAAGCTTTGAGCCATATGTGGAGAGATTCGAACACTTCATTTCTACCTGAAGTTTGTATTGATGATGCCGTTCAGAATAATGATGAAAACTCCACAACCAAACCATTCGTCTCACAGAATAAAACCTCATCAAAATCATCCATCTGAGCTACAAATCTTCTCCACCACCTTAAAAATGTGTAGATGAAATTATGCAAAATGCTCATTCCTATTCATTCATGTCATCAGCTAAAACATAGTTTTTATTAGTGGTCGTTTATTATTATTATGCATGGAGGACAGCTGACAGAAAAGAGTGGAGTCAGACAAGGTTGTCTACTCTCCCCCTTCCTCTTTCTTCTGGTGATTGACTGCATTATGAAGACTTCGACATCTGGGGGAAATCACGGTATACAATGGACATCTCAGAATAAATTAGACGATTTGGACTTCGCAGATGACCTAGCCCTTCTATCTCATACACACGAACAAATACAGACGAAGACAGCAAATGTAGCAGCAGCCTCTGCATCGATAGACCTCAACATACGCAAAGGAAAAAACAAGATTCTCAAATGCAACGCCGAGAACACCAACCCAATCACACTTGATGGCGAAATTCTGGAAGATGTGGAAACATTCAAGTACCTAGGAAGCGTCGTTGATAAACAAGGAGGATCGGATGCAGATGTGAAGGCGAGGATTGGCAAAGCAAGGACAGCATTTCTGCAATGGAAGAACATATGGAACTCAAACAACTGTCAACTAACTTCAAAGTGAGAATCCTCAATACGAACGTCAAGACAGTTAGTACCACTGTACGGAGCTGAAACGTGGAGAACTACTACATTCATCGTCAAGAGGGTACAAGTGTTTGTAAATAGTTTTCTTCGCAAAATACTCAACATTCACTGGCAGGATACCATCAGCAAGAGTCTAATATGGGAGAAGACAAACCAGCTTTCAGTTGAAGAGTAAATTAGGAAAAGGTGTTGGAAGTGAATAGGACATACACTAAGAAAATTACCAAACTGCATCACGAGACAAGCGCTAACTTGGAATGGTGAAGGAAAGCGGAAAAGAGGAAGGCCAAAGAACACATTACGCCGGAAAATAGAAGCAGATCTGAAAAGGATGAATAACAACTAGAAATAACTGGAAAGTATTGCCCAGGACAGAGTTGGATGGAGAATGCTGGTGAGCGGCCTATGCTCCTCCTCGACGAGGGGTAACAGGCGTACGTAAGTAAGTAAGTATTATTTTTACCTATTCCAGAAAAAGTACTGGTCAGTTCATGTTATGATTACTGTTATTGCTGAGTCTATAAAGGTCGATAATTTCATTGACATTCCTCTCAGATGATTGTTTCATAACACTTCAGGATTTTGTATACACAAAGATATTGTGAAAACTGTAAGGGATCATTTATGAAATTATTTCGGATTTGATGAAGAATTCAGGAGTTTATGATTCTTCACACGAATGTAAATGATTCCCTGTATCAAAAACCGACTGTAAAGCTTGAAAAATCTATAAGTTACCCAAATAACCATAGACATATCAGTTTCATCAAGGTTTTCAGTGGTAGACTACTTACTTACTTACTGACTTACGTCTGTTACCTCTAATGGAACATAGGCCGCCGACCAGCATTCTACAACCTACTCTGTCCTAGGCCTTCATTTCCAGTTATACTCAGTTGTTGTTGTCAGTGATAGACTACAGCAACAAACATTACTACTACCATAATGTCACACTGACTTCCTATAATGCTAATTTCTTTTTTTACTATGTTGATGTAATGTATGGCTACGATGAATCATTTATGCACATTTATGACATGTTCTTCATTATTTATGATTGACTAACTGACAAGTGTTTATTAACAGTTGTCTACGCAAGATACTTCGGATCCGTTGGCCAGACACTATCAGCAACAAGTTACTGTGGGAGACAATAAACCAGATTCCAGCGGAGGAAGAAATCAGGAAGAGGAGCTGAAAGTGGATTGGGCACACATTGAGGAAATCACCCAACTGCATCACAAGACGAGCCCTAACATGGAATACCGAAGGTCGAAGGAGAAGAGGAAGACCAAAGGACACATTACGCCGACAAATGGAGACAGACATGAGAAGAATGAACAAAAACTGGATAGGACTAGAAAGGAAGGCCCAGGACAGAGTGGGTTGAAGAATGCTGGTCGGCGGCCTATACTCCATTGGGGGTAACAGGCGTAAGTAAGTAAGTAACTGGCTGTAAAAGCGAGCATCATAAGTATACTAAAGATTAGAATAGGTTACCCAGAAAATGATAAATTTTACACATAAACTAATTTAATTTTGTCGAAGGAGTTTTGGGGAGATAATGATAATCTATGGTGGTATTTATCAAGCGCTAATCTCAGTGTGGGTACGACTGATAATCAAGGATTATTGGAGAGCAGTTTCATTCAAGTATGAAACTTCTCCACAATTTATACTTATGAACTTGCAAACGATCGAACTTCGGACCTTTGATAAGTCCATAAACAATCCAACCATTTAGTCGGTAACCATTTGAACAATTTCAATTGCAGTCAGTTTACGAAATAGCAAAACAAATCATCTATTATCATCAATGACAACTGTTTCACTCCGGACATGTCTGATTTGAGTCGTTTATGGATGCACTTTACTGGGATGTACCATACTAAGACGAAACATATGTCTAGTACTTCGTAGTTTATAGTAGCAATAGAACAAAGGTCTATCCATAACGAATACGACTTGACATAATAATTTCGTTTAGTAGTCTATCGTTTGAGGGCTCTAGCTCGATACTGGTAGGTCCTGGGTTCGAATCTCGCGAGTGCGGAATCGTAGATGCGCACTGCCACTGAGTCCCATAATAGGACGAAACGGCCGTCCAGTGCTTCCAGGTTTTCGATGGTGGTCTAGCTTTAATTGATTCATGATTTCAACTATGAAAAATACAGAAATCTCCAAAAAAAAACCCTTCTGATTCGTTCCATTTGTTAATTACCTAAAAACAACTATCATAAACAAATGGTATTCAATATAGTGACATTGAAAACTTACTTTAATCACATATTCCTGTCCATCACATGACCCATTATCGATTTCTGTTATAAATAACCAATAATTCATATATATATATTATCATTAAATAAACATGTTGGACATAATTAACTACATATACATACTTTACAAATCATTTATACTTGGAATAATGTGTGTATACTAGGTCCTGGGTTCGAATCTCGCGAGTGCGGGATCGTGAATGCGCACTGCTAAGGAGTCCCATAATAGGGCGAAACAGCCGTCCAGTGCTTCCAGGTTTCCCATGGTAGTCTAGCTTCAATTGATTCATGATTTCAACTATGAAAATACTAAATTCTCCACAAAACCCCCTTTGATCTACTATGAATTAGCTTGTTCGGTTAACTAACATTTTGATAAGGTTCCTCGGAGAGACTATAATTTATGGACGAGTCAATCAGAGGCGTCGAAGGGATTTCAAGGTCACAGCGCCAATTTCACTACCTGATGCTCACGTACAATCGGTCCACAGAGGATTTTAGAGAAAACGTGACAATTAAGCGTCTACAATAAATGGGACTACTAGGAAGCTCCTTTATTTGTAATTGCAGTAATCAATTGACCTGTAGACCTTGCGTAGACTACCCTGATGATGTTATCTTTCGATGTAATATATGTTAGAGGAAGAAGTCTGCTAGAATAGGAACTTTTTTCTCTCGATCCAGATTGTGACTAAGGCAAATTATAATAATTGCTGTGAACTGTATAATAAAAGCACCAGTAAGATTGGCTGCAATATTCGCAGATGTTATTGAAGCTCCGGCTGTTCAGAGATATGAGTGTTATAGGGATATATGCGTAATAAAAATGACTAACTTACAAAACTGGAGTACATACAAACAATATTGAACCTATGTGGTGGAGGCTGAGAGGGTTTTCGTGACCTTATCATGGCTCCAGACACCGAGAATTCTGGAGCCATATGGATGAGTTCCTCTTCCTTATGTATTACGATTTTGAAACCTTTGAAGCTCTTTCTAACCTTGTCAAGTTTTTGGACCATGTAAAAGAAGTATTTCCACTTTAATTCTTTGGTTTTGTATGATATATTTTTACACTATACTAACTGTTTCCTGATTGGCTAATATTTCTCAAAGTCACTTAAGACTCGTTCAAAGGTAGTCCATAAATTATAGTCTCGCCGGTTCCTCACTAGTTTCCATCAAAGATGTTGCTTTAAACGTGTAGTAATTATGAATATTAATATGACAAACTGATTGAAAGTGGATTCAAAACACATAATGTAATGTTATTCTTAATGTAAATCGAATTCTAATGATCAAGTTGCAACGTAATCACTAATCTAGGTGACTCGACAACGCATGCATAATGTTGAGGTATAAAGTAGAGGTTAGAGAGAATCAATAGGAAATCATGAACCTAGGTTTCATTCTATTTGTCACTCGTTAGCCAGGTTGGGAAGTGAACTGATGCTTCCTGATGGATTCGATTATATGTCAACCAGCTTAACAGTCAGAGATGTTACCGCTGAGCTATACGAGCCGAGAATCAAATTCGCCAGAGAGCGTTAGTTCTCTCAACATTACAGGTACACATTGCAGATGAGTGCTAAGTTAAGCAGAATACTATCAATCGAATGTCATATTTATTATGAGTAACAGAATATTAACTGATACCATAGATCAATTTCATGGTGACCACCAACAAACATTTAAACTTCCGTATTTTCTGATTCACTGAATGGTCTGAATCATAGATATGTAACAAATTCAACCGTGCACTGGTTAGTATGAGTTTGAAACTTAAATAAAACATTATTTGCCTTAAAATACCAGACACACCTTCGTGATAAGTACCAAGAGGTGTGGAACCTAGGTCCGCAGGTTTGTTCGATCGCGTCAACCATGACAATCGTTTATGATAATAGGCCATAAACTCATCAGTACTGACGTCCTATGAGGTGCTTTCAAACCTTACTCCTGTATTGGTTTCAAATAGTTTTTCTTAATTCTCAGATAATTTACTCTTACGTTTAGCACTGCTTACCTTTCACCTGTCGCTTCATTGCATATTTTGAATTCATGGTCTTAGAGCTCATTTGTTGAGTCGACTGTTTGAATAGGTTTCGTGGATTACGTTCAGTGGTATATGAATTGGTCAAATTACTAATCAAACGTTTATGTTTCAGTTTCTTCAACCGACCCCAGTTAGACAAGTCGATTAATTCATCATTCGACGTCGATTGTGATAAAATATCGGACTTTTGATTATCCCCATCACTGATACTACTATTATTATTGTTAATAGTACCAATAGAATCTGTAGTAACAGAGGCAGTTGTATGATGCGATGGAGTGGATGCCTCATTTCGAGCTAGGTAAAGTTGTAATTCGTTGAAATGATCTTCTTCAGATGTGATCGATAGTAGAGGAGAATAAAGACTACCAAAACCAGACGAATTGGGGCTGATATCAGAAATGCTGAGTTTTGATGTGGATTGTGAAACTGATTGACTTGTCTGATGATCCCATTCAAATAAACTGTCAGTATTGACATTAGTTTTATGCAAATTCTTTTCTGCAAATTCCAATTCTGCAATACGTTGACGTTGTTGATAACGATGTGCATCACGTATAGGACTGGCACAACTGACAACTTCAAATTCAATGCTGCTTAGTTCATTACTGGAAAAAAAATAGGATAGGAAATGACTTGCAAACTATCTCATCGGTGCCCAATTTAACATCAAAACGGTTGTTAGCTAGAAACATTTGTACAAAGAATCTTTATAAACGAACGAATACCCTTAAATATAAACAAGTTATGGGGAACCTAGTGTTTATATTGACGAACAACTGAATAATAACCAATGTAATATTTGTCTAATCCTTTAGTGATAATTTAATCCTGTTGATCAAGTAGCAGTCAGACAGCTAGTCTAACTGATTCAACATCAAATGAATTATGTTAATTTGTTAAGTCGATGGAGGTATTCAACAGAAAACCGTGCTTGATCTGAGTTTTGAACTATCTGACACTCATCACCAAGGTTTACTTGCTATATTGAAGGGATTGATGTACAGTGTCATATTCTAACCCGTGTCGCTCAACTTCCCAGTCCAAGATGTTACTGCTGGGTTATCTCAGCTCCATAAAGTTAGCTAGAAAAAGAAAAATTCTACAAATGTATTGATCCAATAGCGTAATTTTTGTAAGACAATTAGGAACCAACTTGCACTGATGAAACATAAAACAAAAACAAGAAGGTCGCTTATACTCAAAACTTGATATCTCACTGAACCATGGAATATGAGAAAACAAATCTTAATCTGTGGCTCCTTCTCATCAACCCTTTAGTTAATTGATAAATGAATATCCTTTTAATTGAAAGTATATGTTTTTTGACGGAACTATTTATATCAATCTACAGAGAAACCTTCTGGATAAATGGGATCATATGGTGATTACGTTTCAACAATATAAAGATTACAATCAGAATAAGGATTAAGCGTTCGCGAGAGTGAACGAAGGTCTTGAGTTCGAGTCCTGTGTACGAGATCAAGGATGCACACTGTGAGAAGTCCCATACTAGGACAAAACATCCATCCAGTACCTCCATATTTTTAAAGTTGGTCTAGCTTAGATCGACACATAATTTCAACTAATGAAATGTTAAGATTGACAGTTTGTTCATGTGTGTTGGAAAACAAATAAGCTTCCTAAAACGATTATATTCTAATAGGAAGCAGCAGATACATATGCGTCTCACAAATCTCGTTTGATTTGTGTGAGAGCTGTGATACTGCCTAGGTGCCCAAACTGAAACAGGTGGTTTTCTTAGGATGCCACACCTGGAGCCTTCGACCTAAAGGTCTAGCCCACAAGGTAGTGGAGCATCGTGAGGAGATTCAGCCCATGGTAGTCGGTGACCAACAATTGGTTCATACGCCATTTAATCCTTCAGGATACTGGAGCCCATGTACACCATTGATTTGGAATCAAGGTTTTCCAACTCCCCTAAGTAAACTTTCCGTGTCCAGCAACCCGGTTAAAGCACCGGATATTCACTTTTCGTCCTCTCAATTTCGTAAACAACAGTAATGCTACGAGAAGGCAGTGAGTAGGACTTCCCTGACAAAGGCTATATACGCGTGTCCATATGAGAGCATTTGGAGAGGGAGAGCGGACTCTCCCCACTCTCGGCTTTTATAACTAGTTGATGGGGAATACTTTCAATTTATACAAACTGTCATCTCATTGATTGTAAAGAGATTTTAAACTGATAAGCATATTTGAACATCGCTGTTGTCTTATTCTTATGGTATGAACACTCAAAAAATGAAATCAGTTCTTCATAAGCTCGAGACGTTCGGTAATAGTAAGACTTTTAAACTTGGCAATTGCTAATCTCATCTTTAAGGGCTATAAAAAAGGGAAAAGAATCATTTTAAATTCATAAATACATTTACTTGATAACTGATAACAAGAAAGTTTTCATTAAAATAGAATTACATAATAATTTTTATAGTTGAATTCATGAGTCAATTGAAGCTAGACCACCATGGAAAACCTAGAAGCACTGAACAACCGTCTCGTCATGTTGTGGAACTCATCAGCAGTGTTCATCCACGATCCTGCCTCACGAGATTCCAACCCCAAGACCTATCACCCTCATGTGCGGGCAGCATTGACTAATGGAGTTCAACCGGGTTTGTTGTGAGATATCAACTCACTGAAGACAATGGTGAAAGGTTGTTCAATTTCGTTGATCGGTTGAAGTTAACATCATCGGATACCGGATCAATGGTCTGGTGGTTAAGCGTTCTGGCACGAGACTGATAGGTCCTGTGTTCGAATCTCATGAGGCAGGATCGTAGATGCGCAACGCTGATGAGTTCCACAATAGGACGAAACGACCGTCCAGTGCTTCTAGGTTTTCCATGGTGATGTAGCTTCAACTGATTCATGATTCCAACCATAACAAATACTGAGAACTCCACAAAACCCCTTCTGAGAATTACATATATATCTATATGGATAACAAAGATCCATGAGTAACTTACTCATTTTCATCAATTAATGTAACTGTTATATGTACATCTTTTTTCCATGTACTTGGACATTTAGAATTAAGAAAAGGGAATACTAAATGATAAATATCACAAAAATGATGAAAATCTATTTCCATAACTAAATAACCATCATTCATTAATTTATATGTTATATTATTATTAGTAGTAGTAGTATCATTTTGTATAGCTTGGATAAAACATAATTGTTCTTGTTTTGTTAATAGATTTGGTATTTGCATTGGATCATTATACCTGAAAAGGAAGATAAAAAAAAGGATAGGATAAGATGATTAGGAGAAAAAATATACAAACAAACAAACAAACAAGAAAATTATAATTGAAATCATGAGTCAATTGAAGCTAGAGCAACATAGAAAACCTAGAAGTACTGGACGGCCGTTTCGTCATATTGTGGGATTCCTCAGCACTGTGCATTCGCGATCCCGCCTCGCGAGATTCTAGCCCAAGACCTATCAGTCTCACGTGCTAGCAGCGGTGATCATTGAAGTTTAACCGGGTTTTGTTGTGAGATAGAAATTCACTGAAGACAATGGTGGACGGTTGCTCAATTTCGTTGTTCGGTCGAAGTTAACATCATCGGATGCCTGCTCAGTGGTCCAGTTATCAAGCGCTCGCGCATGAGACTGGTAGGTCCTGTGTTTGAATCTCGTGAGGCAGGATCGTGAAATGGCACTGCTGAGGAGTCTCACAATAGGACGAAACGGTCATCCAGTGTTTCTAAGTTTTCCATGGTAATCTAGCTTCAGTTGACTCATGATGTCAACTATTAAAATACTGAAATCTTCACAAAATTCCGTCTGACAAAAAATTATAAGATTAAAAATTGTTTAAAAGTAATACTTGAACTGTTTTCGGTTGGAAAATGTCTCTATAACAAATTAGTAAGCATTAATAATACACTTTTTAACTGAAGAACTGATTGTATGATATAGCTTGAAAAAGTTACACATATCATAAACTGAGAGAATGAAGGATATTTATGGATAACAGCACAGTTTTGGAAGATTGCGATTATTCACCCCCCCCACAACTGCATCACAAGGCAAGCCTTCACATGGAATCCTGAAGGTCAAAAGAGAAGAGGAAGACCAAAGAATATATTACCCCGAGCAATGGAAACAGACATGAGAAGAGTGAACAACAGTTAGATAGAAATAGAAAAGAAGGCCCAAGACATAGTGGGTTGTAGAATGCTGATGAGCTGCCTATGCTCCATTGGGAGTAACAGGCGTAAGTAAGTAAGTAAGTAAGTAAGTGATTATTCCCAGTAAAGAGAGTTAAGAATCATCATTTTATGTAATCTGATGGAAGCTTATTAACTCAGTCAAACATATCTGTAAGGTCTCATTGTTTTGTGAATAAATGCAATTGATCAGTCTCTGACAGTGAAGATAGATTTCATTATATATTGATATCAGGTCGAAAACCGTTGAGTTAGTGTAGTGAACGAGAACACAGGTGGAGACAACGAAATGTATTTTAATACGACATTACAGAATATTTTGGTAAAATTTAAGAACCATAAAGTAAATACCAGCTTCCAGCTGAAGAGAAAATTCGGAAAAGACGTTGGAATTGGATAGGACATACATTACGGAAATCACCAAACTGCATCACAAGACAATCTCTAACTTGGAATGGTGAAGGGAAGCTGAAAATCGGAAGGTCAAAGAACACATTACGCCGGGAAGTAGAAGCAGATATGAAAAGGATGTGTTAACTGGAAATAACTGGAAAGGATTGGTGAGGACAGGGTTGGATGGAGAATGGTGATGTGCAGCCTATGCTTTTCCACGAGGGGTAAGTAAGTAAGTAAGCACTTAAGTTACTACTTTCATTATTGGATAGCATCATGTTGTTGGATATGAGTGGATTAAAAAGCCGAAATCTGTAGCTAATTGAATTTTTTTAATATCTTTAAATGAAATATAGAGTACTCTCCAAACCCTTCTCAATTGTAGCATTCTAGAGACTTATGAAGTCAGAACGATGTGTAGATGATCAAATTTAAATACCACAGTTCAGTTCACTGCTTTCAATTCAAGGTTTTAGAAAACTAATGATTTCGTGCTAAGTGATTGATGATTAGTTATGAATTGCCTTTCACTTGGGTTCAGTAATACTTTGCTCATGTTAATAAGACATACCCACGATAGCTAAGATAATGATATTCTCTAAAAAGTTCGAACCGACATCATACATTGTTATTATTTGAGGCATTATCACTGAACTGTTGTGGCTACTAATTATCTTCACTGCTGACAAAACTCAATCCATCAAATTTCATTATGACCACGAATCAAAGTATCTCAACTTCTCACATATTATTTTTGTACTTGATAGTTTAACATGATCAATAAAAAGTCCTATCCAATAGATTACATTATTAGTTTTCTTTCAAACTGTTCCTTAGACTTCAATTCATAATATAATTCACTTGGTGTTGTTTGCTTGAACCTCCCCATTGTTGTTTAGGACTGAAATTGATCAGTCTCTTGTTGGCATATGTGCATACTATGCGTATTGCCTATATATTGTCCTAATTCACAAGCATTCTTAGTAAAGATGGATAGTGGCTAGCAGTGGAATCCAGTTTGACGCACGTTTCATCCTATTTGGGACTCGTCATCTGAGTGGACAATACAATGGCATTTGAAGAGAGTGGCACTATTTTCGAATCTCGGAGTGAACATCAACTCTGGGATGTCGGTATATCCAACTGACGAGCCCCAAATAGGACGAAACGCATATCCTGATTTCCACTTCTAGCCACTATCTATCTTTGCTTATAAATTTATAATATAGTTTTAATTAGTAATTAGTAATATATTCAGATCATTAAAATGTAGCGCTAAAATCCATAAAATCATTTAAAAACTAATTTTGAATATCATAATTGACTGATCACTGGGTGATGATCAATGTCATGTGTGTCAAGTCCTTCTTAGTGCAGATCGAATGCTATCGATCAAGTTGCAATGTAGCCACTAGTCTACGTGGCCCGACACTGCGTGCACTATGTTGAGATAGGATAATGGTTGGAAGTCGTCAACAAGAAACCCTGGACCCGGGTTTTCTGCTACTTGGCACTCGTCAGCAAGGTGTACCTGTAATCTTGAGGGATTTGGTGCTCTCTGACGGATTCGATCCCATGTCACCCAGCTTCACAGTCAGAGACGTTACCACTGAGCAATCCAATCTGGGACCGACCTCCTGTAGGACTGAGATATAATCACAATTGATTACCCACTGAGTAGTGATCAATGTCATGTGTCTGAAGTCCTTCTTTGTACAGATCGAATATTATCGATCAAGTTGCACCTGTGACCACTAGTCTAGGTGGCTCGACACTGTTGATCACCTTCAACCACCATCTTAATATTTTTGAATATTTCAATAGTGAAATTAATTTAGTATATTTAAGATCAAGAAAAACAATCAATCAATAAATACATAGAAATAGATATATATATAATTTACCTACCCAATAGCTGGTGTACATATTCCACCAAATATTGTAAATGGTTTAAATCGTAATTTAAATTTATGATTTTTCATGAAATCAATATCTTCTTCATTATTATCACCAATATCATTATCACCATAGCAACTAATTAATTTATTATTTTTAAATTTTAAATAATGAAATTGTATTCGTGTATCAATGATACGTCCTCGAATGACAAATAATTTTTGTAAACCATTTTTAGTAATGATTGTCTAAAATTTAAAAAAAAATTATTATTGATTTTTTCGTTTTAAAAAAAATTCATTAATACATACCAAAAAAATTTTATCTAAATGAAAAAAATAAAAAAATTTTTTAATCAATAAATAAAGTGAAATTTCACAAATTAAGAAACAAACAAACAAACAAACATACAAACACACAAACAAACAAACATACAGACAAACAAAACGAACAAACAATGTGATATTTAACGATTTTAAATTTAAATGAGTTATTTATTGATTTCTATGATCAAATTAAAAAGTAATTAATGAGTTTATTTAAGTAGTATTATATCCATCCATATGAGTAGTGTATGGTGATGTCAGTCAGTCAATATGAATACAGTGGTCTTGAGTGTTGTTAGAGGTATGATAGCAGTTATCAGTTCCCGGTTGCCCACACCATGAAAGGGTTCTTCTAGAGGTACCTGAAAAGGAAATTGGATTAGAAGTGGTCCTTATGATCTGAGAATGTGACCGCAGTGCCCAAGGGACAACTGCTTGAGGTCGATCACACACGACTTTTTTGTGGGTAATTTTTGTGTTAGCTCCGTACTTGTTGGGACCTTACCGCCGGAGACGGATATCCGTGGGATAAGGCGAGATGTGCATTTCTAGGGTCGACCTTTTCTAACCCCACCCCTCGTTGTGGGAAGGCAGCATCGCTGTTATGCTGGTTGTCTGGAGGAAACACCTTACTGCTATCACACCTCTGTATAGTCGGCAGTACGACTTCGCCTTCAGACCTTGTGTTTGTTGTTTTTAGTCTTACCGCTCTTCAACCGACCTGTCTGACATGGTAGGACTTTGAGGAACGATTGTTCCAGCCAGTATAGCTCGATTGGTTAATCACGATAGGCAAGCCCGACCACCACGTCAAGTTAGCAGCAACGGTCGGGATTGCATCAGGACTTAAATTTGCTTGGGAGGAAGTCATCATCTCATTTTGCATCGTCGATTTTCGGCCACTTATAATGTGGCCTTATAAGTTCATACATAACACTTGAAAACTATTTATAAAAAGGCCGTGTATAACTCACTCCCTCAAAAATATGCGCAAACAACCTGATTCAAGTTAAAAGTATAGACAATTGAATACTGACTCAGTAATTCAGAAGTATGGTTATTTATGTTACTCTGGTTCGGCATAGTGTTTGTAGGGATTAAAAGTTTTAATGTAAAGTTTAAATCGATATTCAATACGAGAAGGGGTTTTGTGGATATTATAGTAATTTCAATAGTTGAGATAATGAGCCAATTGAAGCTAGACCACCATGGAGTCCCAAAATAGGACGAAACGGCCGTCCAGTGCTTCCAGGTTTTCCATGATGGTCTAGCTTCCATTGGCTCATGATCTCAACTAGTGAGATATTCAATAGTCTAGGCGTGGTTGTTTTAACTGACATCAGTTTTAGTTGATATAATATTTAAAATAATAAAACTACCACCTGAACACCTGACAATCACTTCTAATCCTTTCCTCGTTCAATAGAAATTTTCTACATTTTAACCCTCAAACAGAAGACAAAAAGTAGGAAATATGAAAGTAAGCTTTAGTTTCAAGGTTAGTCTATGTACAGGGAACAGAAGTATTTTCAGGCTCATTAACGACCTTCGTTACTCCGTAGCACCTAGAAACGTGTCAAAATTGATAATAACTTTGGCAGTTATCTAATCATAATATGACACATAACCAATCTTTTTGTAGAAATGTTTGAAGTATTTTTGTTGAACAAGCAACAGACGAAATATTTGAGCGTATTATCATTTCCTAATCTATGTGAGAGCTAAAGCTTTCTTGTTTTTAGTATTAGAGACTGCAAATGATCAGCCCCCTAATGCCTTAATACGGCCGAGAGTGGGAAAGTACACTCTTCCTCTCCAAATGTCTTCACATGACCATACGTATACAGCCACTGACAGGGAAGTCCTACTCACCGCCTTCTCAAGACGGGGGTGTTGTTCACGAAATTGAGAAAATGAAAAGCGAATGTCCGGTGCTTTAACCGGGTTGGTGGATGTGGGGTGTCCACCTAGGGAAGTTGGAAAACCCTGATTCCAAACCAATGGTGCACACAGTGTTAAGGATCCTGAAGAAAAGAATGGCATATAAACCAGTTTTTGGTCATCGGCTACCGTGAGGCTGCATCTCCTTACGTTGCTTCACTGCCTCATGGAATAGGCCTGTAGGTCAAAGGCTCCGGATGTAACCCCCTTAATAAACCACCTGACTCGGTCTGGGCGCCCGGGCAGTATCATAGCCCACACACAAATCAAATGAGATTTGTGTAGCGCATATGTATCTGGTGCCTCCTTGTACCAATTGTTATGTGTTTAAGTAAATAAATAAATCCCACGCTGAGCTCTTTGATCTTTCTATTAAGCCGCAATTCGAATAGTGGTTAACAGTGGAATACTGAGCACGAAATTCGTTCTGTTTCGAACCCATCAGCTTGACGTACCTTACCTACTTATCAAATAAAATACATTCCGTTTGTTCAAGCTAGTAGCTATTAGGATCATTTAGCTCAATAGTTAACAGATTGTTGTTTAAGATGAAAAGTACTTAATTCAAGACTCAATGGTAAACACAAACACTGAGATTCAGGAACACATGACTTTTAGAATGTAAAGAATATCTTAGATTTACCGCCAGCAACTATTTAAATTTATAAAAATGAATTGCAAAAAATATATATATATTGATGAAATTATTTGTTTATAACTTACTTTAGCCACTTTACCATATTTTGAAATATCATGAATAGTATTATCTTGATTCAATAAAATTTTAATTCCAACTTGCTAAATTTAAAAAAGAAAAAGAAAAAAAAAGAAATAGGAACATCCATAGAAAATGAAGAGAAATACTTCCCTCAAATACCCTGGTACAGCTGAGAGTGGGGAGAGTCAGCTCTCCCTCTCCAAATGCTCTCACTTGGCCACGCGTATATAGCCTTTGACAGGGAAGTCCTACTCACTGCCTTCTCGTAGCATTACTGTTGTTTACGAAATTGAGAGGATGAAAAGCGAATGTTCGGAGCTTTAACAGGGTCGGTGGACACGGAAGGTTCACCTAGGGGAGTTGGTAAACCCTGATTCCAAATCAATAATCTACTACAACAACTACTACTACTACTAGTGTACTTCATATTTTTAGTGAATTCTATATGTGTAAGGAGTTTTCTTTTAAGAAATTGAAAGTAGTTAGTTCATTTCATAAATTTGGATAGTGTAATAAGAAGATGAAATTTATTAGAACTGTGTGATATATTAAAGTAAGACATTTCAAACAATCTGATCACATGTAATATACTTGTTAAGAACATTTATCAGAAGGGGTTTTGTGGAGACTTTAGTAATTTTATAGTTGGATTCATAAGTCAGTTGAAGCTAGACCACCATGGAAAATTTGGAGTTCAACAGGGGCTGTTGTGAGATAGTAATTCACTGAAGACAATGGTGAACGGTTGCACAATTTCCTTGATCGGTTGAAGTTAAACATTAACGCCGTTGGATACCGACTGAGTGGTTTACAGGTTAAGCACTCCCACACGAGACTGATAGGTCCAGTGTTCGAATCTCGAGATGCAGGCTCGTGGATTCGCACTGCTGATGAGTCGCACAGTATGACGAGACGGTTGTCCGGTGCTTCCAGGTTTTCCATGGTGGTCTAGCTTCAATTGACTCATGAAAAACATTTATCTATAAAAATAAAAGGTTAATTAGACTAGAAATGATGGTAAGAGGAGACAAGGGTAATAATGAAAATAATGTGAAAACAATTTGAAACCTAATCATTCTAGATAATAAGCTAATATTCTCAGGGTAGGTTTAAGGTAAGAACAAACTGTTTTTGAATACACAAAGGGGGTTTGAATTTTCGTATGGTTAAGGCTTCAATAAACCTTAGTATATGCCTTTTTACACTTTTGTATAACACTAAAAAAGCCGATTTAACATCAATATTATGACCTGTTTCAATTATATGTCTGGCAACAGAGGAAGCATCATTGATAAACAAGGAGGATCGGATGCAGATGTAAAGGCGAGGATCGGCTAATCACGGGCAGCATTCCTACAATTGAAGAACATATGGAACTCCAAACAACTGTCAACTAAATTCAAAGTGAGAATCCTCAATACGAACATCAAGACAGTCAGTTCTACTGTACGGAGCTGAAACGTGGAGAATCACTGCAACAATCGTCAAGAAGGTACAAGTATTTATAAACAGTTGTCTACGCGAAATACTCAACAATCACTGGACGGATACCATCAGCAACAACCTACTGTGGGAGAGGACAGAGCAGCTTTCAGATGAAGAGGAAACTACGAAAAAGACGTTGGAAGTGGATAGGACATACATTAAGGAAATCATCAAACTGCATCACGAGGCATCTGCTAACTTTGAATCCGGAAGTAAAACGGAAAAGAGGAAGGCCAAAGAACACATTACGTCGGAAAATAGAAGCAGATATGAAAAGGATGAATGTTAACTGGAAATAACTGTAAATGATTGGCAAGGACAGGGTTGGATGAAGAATGGTGGTGTGCGGCCTATGCTCCTCCTCGACGAGGGGTAACAGGCGTAAGTAAATATATCTAGACCTTTAGATTCTTAATATACCTCATACAACTTGAGTATTCGAATGCTAGAATCCTCCAAGACGTAAATAAGAAGATAGAAGACAAGTGAAAAGAATACTATTCCAAACAGTATCAAATATGGTATAAAACTATCAGGGTTTTTCTTAGTAAAAACGAAATCATCATTATAGTCATCCAATCCATATAGAGGAAGTTTTAGCATTTTTTCAATAGGGAAACTACACGTAGAGATTTTGGAATATACTTTCAAGAAAAGAATGATTGGATAGAATATCTTTGGCTGTTGAGATGGTGAAGAAGATTTGGAGCACAAGTGAATAATTTTGATAGAGTTTTCTTCTCTGAGCTAGATGGTTTGGTCGTGGGGCTTTCATCGTTCTTCTGAATGATATCATTAGCACAAACTTTGAGTAGAAGTTTGTGTACCTGAAGTTTTTGCTGATGATGTTGTTGAGAAAAATGATGAAATCTCCTCGACTAAACCATCTAGCTCAGAGAACAAAATTCCATCAAAATCTTCGTCTCCTTCTGAGCTTTTAAGAGCTTTCTCGAGTTCAACCATGGATCGTCCTCATATATATATATGAGATATACTTAAATAAAACTGTATAAACATAATTAGAACAATATTACTATACAATCATAACAATCATGTTAAGGACTAGGTAAATAGTGATATTCAAATGACCTTATAAGTTTAAAACCATTTATTAGTCTATGAATGGACAGTTTGTATAAATCGTGTCACCATTGATAGTAACTTATTATAATTTAATCGTTCTAAGAAGCTTATTTGTTTCTTGTTGAAATTTAATCACTTACATTACCTGAAGTACTCTCTCTCTCTCTCTCTTTACTAAGAAAATAACTTCCATTGAATGTTTATTTCAATATCTCTTTTACATTTATAAATAGTTTTATGAAAAATTAAATGTCGTTTACAAAATCTTTATTGTGGGACTCCTCAATAGTGCGCATCCACGATCCCGTATCGCGAGATTTGTACACGGGACTTATCAATCTCGTGCGCGAGTGCTTAACCTGTAGACCACAGAGCCGTCCGACATCCAACGGTGTGGATGTCTAATTTCAACCGTCCATCATTGTCTTCAGTGAGTTGATATCTCACAACAGACCCAGTTGAACTTTACTTTTCAGCGCTTCTCACTAGAACTTCAGGAAATATCTCTTGAAGCTATTCACTAGTGAGCATATTATTACTATTCAACCATAATAAAACAATAATTTGATAAATTTACTGAATAATTGATGAGATAAGTTATAAGACAATCAAACCATTGTCTATCTTAATATTCCTTTTTTGATAGAGTTTTATTTTGTGATCTGGATCGTTTAGTCAAGGAGGTTTCATTATTCTTCTGAACAACATCATCAGCACAAAATTCACGCAGAAGTGAAGTGCTCGAATATTCTTAATTTATCGATTCGTCTTTTATTTAAAATGAATAAATAATAAATTGATTTGGTGAAGAAGATTTGTAGCTCAGGTGAATGATTTTGGAGTTTTGTTCTCTGAGCTGGATAGTTTGGTCATGGAACTTTCATCGTCCTTCTGAACGATATCATCTGCATAAACTTCGGGTAAAAGTCTCTGCTGATGATGTCGTTCAGAAGAACGATGAAAGCTCTACGATGAAACCATTCAGCTTAGAGAACAAAACTCAATCAAAATGAACTAATTTATTTGACAACTTACTATAAATAGAGTAAGTTAAATCAAAAGCTTATAGATTTAGATTTGATATACAATTTACATAGTAACAAGCCAAAAAATCAAAAAAAATCTGAAACGTTTAATATTTTTTCTTAATCACTCCATAATGATAAAAAGAAATTTCTCTTTGTAATTTAAAACACTGCAATAACTATAAAAAAGTGGCTAGCAGTGGAATCCAGGCCATGCGTTTTGTCCAATTCGGGACTCGTCAGCTGGATGTACCTGCATCTCAGGAACTTGAATTCTGTACTGTTCGCTTCGAACGCCTTAGAGTTATCCACTTAGCTACTGAGTCCTGATAGCCACTTGCTTGTGCAATAGAGTGAAGTTTAAATTCACTTGATGTTGTTTTACTTGTATCTTCCCATTGTTATTTAGGATTGAAATTGATCAATCTCTTGTTGGCATATGTGCATCCTGCGCCGACGGCTTCGATACTACCTGAAGTCACAAGCTTTATAAGCAAATAATATTTTTTTAGTTGTTCATTTTACTGAGTATGTGATACTTACTAATTTACTTACTTATGCCTGTTACCCCTCGTGGAGGAGCATAGGCTGCACACCAGCAATCTCCATCCAACTCTATCCTGAGCAATCCTTTCCAGTTCTTTCCAGTTGTTATTCATCCTTTTCATATCCGCTTCTATTTCCCGACGTAATGTGTTCTTTGGCCTTCCCCTTTTCCGTTTCCCTTCCGGATTCCAAGTTAGGGATTGCCTTGTAATACACATTGGATACTTCCTTAATGTATGTCCTATCCACTTCCAACGTCTTTTCTTATGATGAACGTCACTAATTCTTTATTTTTTCTGTAATTTTTTCCGAAGAAACCCCAAAGTCATTTACTTCATTCTGATCGGTTCATTCTTATATTTTAGTTACAATATAAGAATGTTATTATTTTCGATTAGATCCTCATCAGACTTTAATATACTGTAACATTAATATGAATATACAAAATTATTAAACCAATCAAGTGAAGTAAAGAGAATGTTTAATGCAGCCAACCTCTGTCTATTGTACTCGACCCGAACTATGGTGATTCCTTAACTAAAGGATAAGTTACCTGGTTATGTCAATTCTATGTATATCTACGAATTCAGGTGATTCTGTGGAGAAAGCTATAATGGATGCACTACCAGACAACTAAACCAATGACTTAGTGAACACCTCCTTTCATAGTTAGGAAAAAGGTACTGTCAAGACAATACGTAACTCTGTTCTATCATACTTGATCGATAGCGGTCATATAGAAGACAGAAATAAGTTATTTATAGTTATTTATCGTATTTTGTACTAGTTTTCCTTATGGGGTTCGATCTTGTTTCTTATACATAGCAGAAGCTATAAGAATTCGAGCTAACAATCCAATTCTTTGTGTTCATAAGTCATTTTTAACACCTTTATCTCTCCGTTGGCCTTAGTAAACGATTTTGTTTGTTATTATTTTCCATACCCTTTCTTCGTTTTTTTTATTCACCACTGCCTACCATTGTCTCTTTTCTCAAATATACGTTTAATGGTTCAATTATCTGAATTTTACTGGAACTGATACCTTATATGAGATTTTTATTCAGAGTTATACAGTGTAACATAGTCAATGTTGCAATAATCAAGTTATTCAGTCCATTACTATTCTTTCTCAGTGGATCTGATGAAAATGTGAAAACTCAGATCGACAAAGCAAGAGCAGCATATCTACAAATGAAGAACATTTAGAACTCAAAACAATTGTCAACCAACACCAAGATCAGAATTTTCAATACAAATGTCAAGACAGTTCTACTGTATGGGGCGGAGACGTGGAGAACTACGAAAGCCATCATCCAGAAGATACAGGTGTTTATTAACAGTTGTCTACGCAAGATACTTCATATCCATTGGCCAGACACTATCAGCAACAAGTTACTGTGGGAGAAAACAAACCGGATTTCAGCGGAGGAAGAAATCAGAAAAAAGCGCTGGAAGTGGATAGGACACACATTGAGGAAATCACCCAACTGCGTCACAAGGCAAGCCCTCACATGGAATCCTGAAGGTCGAAGGAGAAGAGGAAGACCAAAGGACACATTACGCCGACAAATGGAGACAGACATGAGAAGAATGAACAAAAGATGGATTGTACTAGAAAGGAGGGGGTAGGACAGTGTGGGTTGGAGAATGTTGGTCAGCTGCCTATACTCCATTGGGG
>NC_031502.1:55249359-55312260 GCF_000237925.1 Schistosoma mansoni
TGACTAACTTACAGTTTTAATCAGTTAACACATTTTTTATATTCTTGGTCATTTATTCATCTCTCAATTAACGTGATAGTGATGATTATAGATAATAATGATAGAGTACAATTAAGATAGATAAATTTTATATAGTTGAGATCATGAGTCAATTAAAGCTAGATCACCATGGAAAACCTGGAATCACTGGACGACCGTTTCGTCATATCGTGGGACACCTCAGTCGTGAGCATCCACGATCCTGCCTCACGAGATTCAAACACAGGACCTATCAGTCTCACGTGCAAGAATCAATGACCATTGGAATTCGACCGGGTTTGTTGTGAGATAGTAATTCACTGAAGACAATATTGGAAGATGGCTCAATTTTCTTGAATTTAGACATTAACACCGTTGAATGCCGACTGAGTGATCTAGAAGTTAAGTGCTCGCGTACGAGACTGATAGGTCCTTTGTTTGAATTTCGTGAAGTGTGATCATGGATGCGTACTACTGATGGGTTCCACAATAGGACGAAACAATCATCCATTGCTTCCAGGTTTTCCATGGTGATCTAGCTTCAATTGATTCATGATTTCAATTATATATACATGAATAAATCAGTACAATTCAAACCCATAGAGATAAACATAAACAGAGTAAGATAGAGGACAAGATTAGTATATTTTTTTATATAATTAAAGATCAAAGTATTAAATATTTTGTAATAAATTGAATTAAACTATCTAATCTATTATTTATTCCCCCCCCCTCCACTCCTCTTCCCCCCCCCTTCAAAAAATTATTGTTTTTTAATTATCTATTTATTCACAATAAAAAGATCAATACATATAATTTAGATAGTTTGTATAAAATTGGTATTGATTATTGAAATGTAATTAGATCAATAAGATCAATACTACTACTACTACTAATAATAATAATAATAATAGTAATGATAATAATAATATTGATTATTATAATAATATCAATAACAAGTATATTGTGTTTGTTTACACCTAGTGATTATTGTATATGAATAAAGTTAATCACACACACACACACTAAAATAAACAATTTTCAATGATTTAATGATGAAATAATTTTATATATTCTAGTAGATTGTTTCATTGATAAAACAAGAAAACGATTAACTCAGTTCAATGTTCAATCGATTTCACTTAAATGTAAGATAAATGGATGACATAGTTGTTGTTCGTGATGATAATATTGATTGAGAGGATATCTTACACTCGTTTGACTCATGTAACCCTTCCATTTATTTATTGATCTATTTATTTAAACGCATAAATGTTGGTACAAAAGGGCACCAGATACATATGTGACACACAAATCTCATTTGATTTGTGTGAGGGCTGTGGCACTGCCCAGGTGCCCAAACTGAAGCAGGTGGTTTTCTTAGGGGGCCACACCCGGAGACTTTGACCTAAAGGTCTAATCCACAAGGCGGTGGAGCATCTTGAGGAGATGCAGTCCCATGGTAACCGGTGACCAACGATTGATTCATACGCCATTTTTTCCTTCAGGATACTGGAGCCCATGTGTACAATTGGTTTGGAATCAGGATTTTCCAACTCCCCTAGGTGGATCCTCCATATCCATCAGTTTGGTTAAAGCGCCGGACATTCGCTTTTTGTCCTCTCAATTCCATAAACAACACCCCCGCTACGAGAATATAGTGAGTAGGACTTCCCTGGGAGAGGCTATATATTCACGTGACCATGTGAGAGCATTTGGAGAGGGAGAGCTGACCCTTCCCACTCTCGGCAGTACCAGGGCATTTGTGGGTTTCACGTTAGAAAGTGATCGAGACTAATCAATCTCTTTACTCGATGTACGTCTGATGAGAAGAAGTAATGGTGTGTTTTTTAATAAGATCCATCTTTAGAAAACAAACATGGAATATCATACAGTTAGTTCCCTTTATGAATTTAAATAAAGACAGAGCAAATATTGATGCAGAATAGTATGAATTCATTATATTTCGTGGTTTTTCATCAGCTGCTTACAACCAAATATGTATTAGAGTTTTAGCATTGGGGTAATAAATAGTATGGAACAATAGACAATGGAATAGCCAACTAACCAACTTCTATAGCTGGGTTCTGTTAAGTAGAAAGAGGAGCGTGATTCATTCTTTATGATATCGTATACATCGGATGTGTAGTACGGAATGCATTAACGAAGATCTCGCGTTGCTTAAGAAAACCTTGATGAAAAATGACTACTCAGACCGTTTCATAGAGAAGAATGTGAATAGAAATAGTTTCAATATGAAACCTAGTTGTTCCATCCCAAAGAAAAACCTTTATATAATTCCGGAATTTAAAGGTGATCAAACATCAGACGTAATTATAAATCATTTAACAACAACGATTAAAAGGATATTTAATGCGGCTAAATTGTGAATAACCTTCACTAGTAGGAACTTATTTTCTGTATCCATAAAAGATAAGCTTCTGCCTCTGGTCGCCTCTATGTGCATCTAACAGTTCATCTGCTTTTGTGGATTAAGGTACATTGGCCGTAACCAGCGCTCGCTTTCAACTCAGATACGAGAAGATATCTCGGTTTAGTTCTACAACGGTGAAAGAAAAGCAGTTAGAAGTTCTATACTTCAACACTTAATCGATTATAATCATTCTACAGATCCACAGTTTCATTTTAAAGTTGTTTATACGATTCATTCAAATCGACCTAGATTTCTTCGTATCCAACTCTTTAAAAAAAGTAGCCTAAGTTCTTATCATCCATGAGCTTAAACCAGAACTATGCATACAAAAGAAGTACGTCTTTTGATGGAGTTTCGTTCTCTGATCTGCATGGTTCGGTCGTAAAGCTTTCATCATCAGCACAAACTTCGGGTACAAGTGATATGTTTGAATTTCTCCACATGTGGTTCATAGCTTGTCCTGTTCACCTCGACGTCAATTGGCTCTTGTTGATCAGCATCAAAGTGCACAGGACAAGCTATAAACCACATGTGGAGAAATCCAAACACTTCACTCCTACCCAAAATTTGTGCTGATGATGTCATTCAGAAGAACGATGAAAGCTCCACGACCAAACCATCCAGCTCAGAGAACAAAACTCCATCAAAATCATCCACCTGAGCTACAAATCTTCTCCACTATTATTATTATTATTATTGAGTATTTTAAATTATGAGGATAGAATGTTGCTTACCCTTTTGGTAACTTTGAATTGATCAATTTACCTTCTTGTATTTTGGTTAGATTATTATTATCATTTAGATAGATATCTTCATTATTGACTTGATTATTTATGAAATTTTCAGTATCATTATGCAAAGCTGAATTCTCTTTAGAAGTAGGTAACTCTTTATGTCTTCTCAATGTTGGATCTATTCGATGAATATCATTGGAATAATTATATAAGGCGGATTGATTTTGATTTATTGAAGTGATACTATTTGATGTTGACGATACAATTGAAGATGGTCTCGGGTACTGTGATCCATTTGAAATATCATCTTGATCCTTATTGATGAAAGATCCATTCTCATCATGATAAATATCTAGTAGTAATTCTTTAAAATCATGAAATGCTTGTCGTTTGCCAAAATTAAAAGTTGGCTTTGAATGAAATGAAGAAATTTGATTGATTGGTATCTGAAAACAAAGAAACTATGCATGTACAAATGGATAGATAACATTTAGTTATGTGTGTTACCAGTTTAAATGATTGGTTGAAGTGGTTTATAAATGAGAAAAGGGATAGATATTTATCTTGATGATTGTTAAAAAGCCCTTTTACCGTGAGTAAATAAAATTCCCCCAACACATACCATCACTAAGTGCAGCATTGAAGCTATATCTGATAACGTCTCTAGCCACTGTGTTGCACCATCTCTCGGACCCCAGCCAGGGAGTCGTGAAGGATCAACAGAAGCTAGCCCTTTGCAGCTTTCTTTCATGCCACGACACCATGTCATACACTGACCTCCTCTCCGCTTTTTTCTGACCAGTCCCAGCGTCCGCAAATAATGCACAACGTGGAATTCTCTGGGACGACATTCGTAGAACATGTCCAAGCCACCGAAGTCAGTGTTTCAAGATGGTGACACCAATTGTGTTATCGTCTCTGCGCCCGAACACATGATGCCGAACCTGTGCATTACTAACATGGTGTTGCCACTGAATGTCAGCAATCCTTCGAAAACAACAATGATCGAACACAGGGAGTCGTCTAACACAGTCAACCCGAAGACTCCAGGTTTCACAAACATAGAGCAAAACTTCTCTCACCGACGCGTTGTAGATCCGACCTTTTACAGCCAGACTAACATCACGAAGGCACCAAAGATGGCCCAGACTAGCATAAGCCTCTCTGGCTTTCACTATACATGCATTGATCTCATCATTCACGCCACCGCCAGCGCTTTTGAAGCTACCTAGATACACGAACTGCTCGACTACTTCAATCTGCTCACCACCCAGGGTGAGTACAGGATTAGAATCCTGTCAGTCTTGTAGAAGTACTTTTCACTTCGAAGGTGCAAAGCACATAACTTACTCAATAGTATAAAAAGTAAATATTTTGATCTAAATTGAAACTAACTAACTAATTATACATTCACATTCACAAATTGATTAGAAATAATGAAATTAATTATTTGGCGGTAAATCAAGCCACTTCAAATATGTTTTTTATTGAAGTCGTTAAAATGGTAATTTTTTTACTCTTGTAAGTATACATATACATACTGAAAAGTAATCTTTATATACCTAAAATAAGATTACATCAGTCCATCAAGAACACTGTGGATGTTATTTCGTGAAAAAAGAAATATTGTGGGTTGGTTGAAGTTAGACACTAACGCCGCTAGAGGTTGAGCGTTTGCGTGCGAGACCGAAGGTCCTGGGTTAGAGTCCCACGAGCGGAATCGTGGATGCGCACTTCTAAGGAGTCTCATACTAGGGCGAAACAGTCGTCCAGTAATTCCAGGTTTTCCATGGTGATGTAGCTTCAATTAACTCATTATTTCAACTATTAAATAACTAAGATCTCCACAAATTCCTATTCTGATGAAAAGGAAATACCTGGCGTTTTATTAAGTAAAAGTTAAAATTTTAATGTATAATCATTTTTCTCGCCTAATTGTACTTTTCATTGTCAAATTGTATTGTACATTTGAATAAAGGTCATGACTATTAAACGATCAGATTAATCCTATATAGTATTGGTTACAGAAAACAGGTGTAATTGAGAAATCAATGGAAATCAGTCAGTCAGTAAGTCACAACGTAGAACTTCGTACGTACGTACATCTGTTCGAGTTGCCATGCCACATTAGCACAAAGATGCAGTTGTCGATTCAAATCCCATAGTGGTAGAAGTAGTAAGAGTATCAACAGTAATCTGAAATATTAGGATTTGAAGATGTTATTCAAGGAGTATAATCCAGTGAAACAAATTTGGAAAGAGAAATAAAATAGGGACATGAAGAATCTAGAAGATTAGAATTTGGTAGAACATTAAGAGTGGATGCACCTACGCCATTGCAAACGATTTTCAGCCATGTCACTCAAGGTCTCTAACTATAGGTTGTTATCATCTCGCGGATTCCAACCAGGTAATCCACACCTACCAACATTGGTACGATACTAATTAATGTATTAAATGTTCAATTAGAAGTTTACTATTCAATACAATTTAACGGGCTAAATAAACATTTTAATTAGAAAGTGGTGTTGTGGATATTATTGTAATTTAATAACTGAATTCATGAGTCGATTAAAGCTAGATCTTTATGAAAAACGTGGAAGCACCAGACGAATGTTTCGTCCTAGTATGGGACTTCTCAGCAGTGTGCATCCACGATCTTGTACATGAGATTCGAAGCCAGGACCGATCGGTCTCGTGTGCACACTCATCTTCTAGACCACCGAGACGATATCTAACGGTATTATTGTCTAAGTTTAACCAATACACGAGATTGAGTCACCATTTCGTAACAGACACGGTTGAACTCCACTGGTCAAGGCTTCTTACTAGAACTCCAGGAAATACTTCTTGAAACCAGTCACTAGTGAGCATATGATGATTATAATCAGAAAGGGGTTTTGTGGATATTACTTTAATTTAATAACTTTAATTGACCTATGAATCCAACTAATAAATAAACATTTTCTTTTAGAATGTATAAAAGTCAGGTTTCATGAATACTATTCAATATTACTAATACGATATATTGTTAACAAGCATAATTGATCATATATAATCGCGCCCCCAAATGCCGTGATACGGACGAGAGTTGGGAGAGTCCGCTCTCCCTCTCCAAATGCTCTGACATGGCCACGCGTATATAGCTTTTGTCAGGGAATTCCTACTCATTGCGTTCTCGTGGCGGATTAGGGTGTTATTTACGAAATCGAGAGTACGAAAAATGAATATCCGATGCTTTACCCGAGTTGGTGGACACGGAAAATTCACCTATAGAATTTGGAAAACTCTGAATCCAAACTAATGGTGCACATTGGCTCCAGAATCGTGAGAGAACAAATGGCGTATGAACCAATTATTGGTCACCGACTACCATGTGACTGCATCTCTTGACGTTGCTTCACTGCCTTGTGGATCAGACTTTTAAGTCGAAGGCTCGGGGTGTGGCCCCCTAAGAAAACCACCTGTTTTATTTTATTTTATTTATTTATTTAAACACATAAATATTGGTACAAGGAAGCATCAGATAAATATGCGCCACACAAATCTCATTTGATTTGAGTGAGGGCTGTGATACTGCCCAGGTGCCCAGACTGAAGTAGGTGGTTTTCTGAGGAGGCCACATCTTGAGCCTTTGACCTGAAGGTCTAGTCCGCAAGACAGTGGAGCATCGTGAGGAGATGCAGTCTCATGGTAGCAGGTGACCAACAATTGATTCATATGTCATTTGTTCCCTCAGGATACCGGATTCCATGTGCACCATTGGTTTGGAATCAGGGTTTTCCAACTCCCCTAGGTGACCCTTCCATGTCCACCAACCAGGTTAAATCGCCAGACATTCGCTTTTCGTCCTCTCAATTTCGTAAACAACACTCGTGGCACAAGAAGGCAGTGAGTAGGACTTCCCTTGGCCATATGAGAGCATTTGGAGAGGGAGAGCGGACTCCCCCCACTCTCGGCCGTACCAGGGCATTTGGGGGCACCTGGGTAGTATCACAGCCCTTACATAAATCAAATGAGATTTGTGTGGTGCATATATATCTGGTGCCCCCTTGTACCAATATGTGTTTATATAAATAAATACGTCTCAATAAGATAAGATGAGAAACACTTATCAGATTACATCACTAATCAATATTCAAATATAAATAATTAACTTACTTGTAATTCAGATGAAAAATCATTATCTGTTCCAATTTTTTTCATTATTGACATTGTCATATCATTCATATTTGGATTGATTGTTGAATTTATCAAACAATCACCACTTTGTAAATATTGATTATATGGATAATTTGACAGATAAGAATTGATATAATGAACATTACCATATTGTTGTGGATGGCCAGTATGATTTAACTGGTATTCCTGTTGTTGTTGTTGTTGTGGGTGGTGGTGGTGTTGTTGTTGCTGAGACACTTTACTTATCTCTTGGCATTGTTCTCCTCCCCCTTCTAACAAATTATTATTATTATCATTGCGTAATTCACTTGGAGACAAATCATAATCTAAGAAGTTTGAAATGCATGGTGTTTGTAATTGAAAATCTGTTTGTAAATCTATTGCATAATAATGATTTTGTGTTATAGATGAATTAGGTTTATTCATATTTTTGTGTATATAAAATTGATAAGTAAATAAATATATGAATGGGAAAGCACTCAAGTGGATATTACTTGATGAATGAATAGTCGTGGTGAATTCTCTTTATTCTTTCCCCCCTCCGGTAAATGCAAATGTGTGTGTGTGTGTGTTGGTGTATTGTATTGTGTCTTCTATATGTATAAAATCAATATCAATGTAGTAGTAATAATAATGATAATACTCTGATAGAAAGACACAGAGGAAATGCAATTGGCTTTTATATACATAAAAGTTAACTGAATCACAATTTGATAACTTTTCTTGAATTAAAAAGATACATCTGAAGGATAAACAAGAAAAAAAGGGAGTAAATAGATAAGTGATAAAACTATTTTCTTTTACAATAATATAACAACAATGCTATTTTATATAGTAAAGATCATGAGTCAATTGAAGCTAGACCACCATCGAAACCTGGAAGCACTGGACGACCGTTTCGTCATATTGTGGAACTCCTCAGTGGCAGTGCGCATCCACGATCCCGCCTCACAAGATTCAAACACAGGACCTATCAGTCTCATGTGAGAGCACTTTACCTCTAGACAACTCAGTTGGCCGGCATCCAACGGTGTTAATGTCTAACTTCAACCAATCCACGAAATTGAGCAACCATTCACCAATGTTATTTATTTTATAAAATGATCCATTTTTTTAAAGATTTCATCACAGATTGACATTAGGTATGTGGTTATATACTTACTTACTTACGCTTGTTACCCCTCGTGGAGGAGGAGCATAAGCCTCCCACTAGCATTCTCCATCAAACCCTGTCCTCACCAATCATTTCTACTTATTTCCAGTTAACATTCATCCTTTTCATATCTACTTCTATTTTCTGGCGTAATGTGTTCTTCGACCTTCAACTTCTCCGCTTCCCTTCACCATTCCAAGTTGGCGATTGCCTCGTGATGCAGTTTGGTGATTTCTTCAAAATATCTCTTATCCACTTCCAACGTCTCTTCCTAATTTCCTCTTCAACTGGAATCTGGTTTGTCCTCTCCCACAGTAGGCTGTTTCTGATGGTATCCAGCCAGTGAACGCTGAGTATTTTGCGAAGACAACTATTTACAAACACTTGTACCCTCTTGACGATGGATGTAGTAGTTCTCCACGTTTCAGCTCCGTACAATAGAACTGACAGTCTTGACGTTCGTATTGAAGATTGTCACTTCGAAATTAGTTAACAGTTGTTTGGAGTTCCATATGTTCTTCAATTGTAGGAATGCTGCCCTTGCTTTGCCACTCCACACCTTTACATCCGCATCCGATCCTCCTTGTTTATCGATGATGCTGCTACACAGGTACGTGAATGTTTCCACATCTTCCAGAATTTCGCCATCAAGTGTAATTGGCTTGGAGTTCTCTGTATGTTTACTAGTGTTTTCTAAACGGCACTTTATAGATAATTGTCTTAATGTGATTTATTACTACTCAGCGGTATCCACATCATGATTTGACTCAGGATTGAACAGTGAAGTGTATATTCCAACAGTCAGTTTACCGATATATATATTGTTTCTTGATTAATAGATAGACATCTTTCCTACTCTACAAGTAATCCAAGTTAGTTTAGTTCAAATAGGTTTTCTAAACCGTTGAAGAGTTTTCTGAAGTAGTTCAAATATCAAGGTCAGTTGCCATTACCAAAAAAAAGAAAAAACATTGATTTAATACTGAAGATACCACAGGTATTGTAATTTGATAACACTTTACCAGTAACACCTATAATTGAATTGCGCCCACCCAGTGAAATCAAAAGTCAGAAGCGAGAAGGCTGGAAGATATATTTGATAGATCATCAATATGCCGAGAAGTGACTAATTTAAGCTGGCTAGTGATTGCAAGAGACGTTGAGCACGCCGTCCCAACTCGTGATCTGGTGCGGATGCATGACCGAGCGTCTTCAGCTAAGTGAGTCCATTTAAACTAATGTGGTCAGAATCCAATGCCAATGACTTACAGAGCTATTGATTTTACGGACTTATTCACATCTACAATGCAATAAAATCTTATTTGTTTAAACAGACTCTACCATGATTCGTGTGTTGTTGTTGTTTTTTTCTAAGAGTCATTCATGGAATAAATAATCAAATGGAATTTGATCTTATTAAAGATCAGCAGTTTACAATTATTTTTTTCTCTGAAAAAATATGGAACAAATGATCAAAATATAATAAGCTAAGATGAATAGTAGCTAGCAGTGGAATCCAGGACACGCGTTTCGTCCTATTTGGGACTCGTCAGCTGGATGTACCTGCATCTCAGAGTTGATGTCCACTCTGGGACTCGAACCCATTACCTTTCGCTTCAAACGCCATCGCGTTATATACTCAACTACTGAGTCCTGATAGCCACTTGCTCGTACAATTGGGTCCTGGATTCCACTGCTAACCACTATCCATCTTTGCTTAGAATTCTTGTGAATTAAGGCTATATCGAGGCAATACACACAGTATGCACATATGCCGATAAGAGACTGATCAACTGCAATCGTAAACATCAATGGGAAGATTCAAACAAGCAATACAAAACAAATTTAAAGCTTCATCCCATTGCACAATCAAATGGCTATCAGGATAATAAGCTAATATTCTCAGGATAGGTTTAAGGTGAAAACAAACTGTTTTTGAATACGCAAAGGGGGTTAAATTTTCGTAGGGCTAAGGCTTCAGTTTAACATACAAAGACATAATCAAATAATCCGATTACACATTTACATGTTAGATAATGTATCACTATTGTATATGAATACAAGATAACTTATAATCAATTAACCTAGTTAGTAAATCTATAAGAAATGCTATAAATAAATGGTTTCAATGTTTTTGATGGAATTTTGTTCTCTCAGTCAGTCAGTCAGCTACAACATAGGACCAGGCATACATATGCATCGGTCCAAGTTGCCATTAGTTCATTAGCACAACAAGATGAACACCAGATTCATAGAAGTAGATAATTCAGTGGTGGGAATATATAAAAGAAAGGTTGTATATAAGGATATAGTATAGGAAGAAAGACAGATATGAAGCAATTTTAATCTTAAGGTTTAAGGGAAGATTAAGAGTCTATACACCTACGCCATTGTGATCGATTTTGAGCCATCTCCTTCTGAACAACATTATCAACACCAAGTTTGGGACGATGAAAGATCTACGACCAAACCATCCAGCTCAGACGACAAAACTCTATCAAAATCATTCACCTTAGCTACAAATCACCATGGTTTCAATGTTGTTCATAAAACATTTCTGGCCAACTCAATGTTTATTGATTAGTTCAGTTGCTACTATGGTGTAGATTATATTAGACCCATTTAATAACTATTATCTCTAATTGAATTTCTAAGAATTAACGGACATAGATATAGAAAGAAGAATGTAAAAACATCACTAGATCTATTCTGTTGAACACCTGATCAACTCTGGTCACACAGTCAACATCAAGTTATTAAATTATTTTATAAAACGAAACAATCTGTCTCAAAAATGATACAGATCAAAAATCTTTGTAAAGGAGAAGCATTGGTTATTTATGAGATCAAATCTAATATATATGGGTTCGAAAACGATATGTTTACTCTGTGATTTTACTTGGATCTTCAGAATTTATTTATTCATTTATTTAAACACATAAATATTGGTACAAAGGGGCACCAGTTACATATGCGCCACACAAATCTCATTTGATTTGTGTGAGTACTGTGATACTACCCGGGTGCCCAAACTGAAACAGGTGGTTTTCTTAGGGCGCCACACTCGGAGCCTTTGACCTAAAGATCTGATCCAGAAACTAGTGGAGCATCTTGAGGAGATACAGTCCCATGGCAACCGGTGATCAACGATTGGTTCATACGCTATTTGTTCCCTCAGGATCCTGGATGGAGCCCATGTGCATCACTTGTTTGAAATCAGGATTTTTCAACTTCCCTAGGTGGACCCTCCCTGTACACCAACCCGTTTAAAGCGCTGGACATTTGCTTTTCGTCCTCTCAATTTCGTAGACAACACCCCTGCCATGAGAAGGCAGTGAGTAGGACTTCAATGGCAGTGGTTGTATGCACGTGAACATGTGAGAGCATTTCGAGAGGGAGAGCAGACTCTTTCCACTCTCGGCCGTACCAGGGCTTTTGGGGGCCATCTTCAGAATGAATAATAGTGATAATACATATTTTCTAATTTCAAAAGTTGCCAGTTTTTGTTTTCTCCTAATTCACCTTTCATTAATATTCTTCAAGTAGATGATCATGTTTTATCTATAAACTATTTTCACTTTATAGTTTTACATTACTCTCTGATATGTTACGTAATATTCTTCTTTTCTCTTATTTGAAATTACTTATGATAGCTTTTTATATTACGTAATATCTATCTACAATTATGCATACTAATGAACTATGAGAACAGTTGCACGACTTTAGTAAATGATTTCATTAGAAAGTCTCTCATCACTGGATAGTCTTACCTTTTATATACAAAAATATGAAATCTCCACAAAACCCCTTCTGATTATAATCATATCCTCACTAGTGACTGACTTCAAGCAACACGTCCTGCAGTTCTAGTGAGAAGCAGTGACCAGTGCAGTTCAACGATGTCTGTTGTGACATAACAACTCACTGAAGACAATTGGTGAACGGTTGCTCAAACTTCATGGATTGGTTGACGTTATACATTAACACCGTTGACTGCCGGCCGGCTCAGTGGTCAATCGGTTAAGTGCTCTGGCGCGAGACTGGTAGGTTTTGGGTTCGAATCTCGTTGGGCGGGATCGTAGATGCGCACTGCCACTGAGAAGTCCCACAATATGACGAAACGGTCGTCCAGTGCTTCCAGGTTTCGATGGTGGTCTAGCTTCAATTGACTCATGATTTCAACTATGAGAAATACTGAAATCTCCACAAAACCCCTTCCGAAAAATATGATTTCTAATCATCAGCATCACAAAAATACAATCCCAACATTCGAATACAGAATCATGTACACAAATTTAGGTCACATATTCTGTGTATAAGAGTTCAACGAATCAAATCTACTAACTATTGATTATAATTCTTATTTCAGGTCATAATTATCGATTACTGATTTGTTATGTAACTATGAAATATTAAATTCATTTGGTATTGTTTGTTTGAATCCTCCCATTGATGTTTTTGGACTGCATTTGATCAGTCTCTTATCGGCATATGTGCATACTGTGCATATTGCCTTGATATAGCCCTAATTCACAAGCATTATAAGCAAAGATGGATAGTGGCTAGCAGTGTAATCCACCATGCGCGTTTCGTCCTATTTGTGACTCGTCAGCTGGATGTACCTGCATCTCAGAGTTGATGTTCATTCTGGGGCTCGGACCCAGTAGGACTCAGTAGCTGAGTGTATAACGCGATGGTGTTTGAAGCGAAAGGTACTGGGTTCGAGTACCAGAGTGAACATCAACTCTGAGATGCAGATACATCCAGCTGACGAGTCCCAAATAAGACGAAACGCGCGTCGTGGATTCTGCTGCTAGCCACTATCCATCTTTGCTTACAATGAAATATTATTATTTCATAATGACTTTTTAATTTGTTGTTTTATCTTTTTTTTCTTAAATCTACATTTCCTTGCAAACTAGACAATAACTACCATTTGTTCAAAATGAAATCACTAATCTATACAAATTATTTTTCATTCAAATCATGAACTAATCTAAGATATCAGAAGGGGTTTCGAGGATATTATAGTAACTTTATTAGTTCAGATCATCAGTCAATTGAAGCTAGAGCACCATGGAAAAGCTGGAAGCACTGGACGGCCGTTTTGTCCTATTATGGGATCAGTGGAGTTCAACCATGTCTGTTGTGAGATAGTGACTCACTGAAGACAATGGTGGATATGTCTCTCAATTACGTGGATTGGTTGAAGATGGACTTCAACACCGTTGGATGCCGGTTTAGTGGTCCAGAGTTTAAGCGCTCACGCACGAGACTGATAGGGCCTGTGTTTGAATCTCGCGAGGTGCGATCGTGAATACGCACTGCTAATGAGTCCCACAATATGACGAGACGGCCGTTCAATACTTCCAGGTTTTCCATGATGATCTAGCTTCAATTGACTCATGATTTCAACTATAAAATTACTAAAATATCCACAAGAAACACCTTCTGAAAATAATAAATTAACTGATATCAAATGTGATATTGAAATTTATAAATTAACATTAACTACCTCTAGTGATATAGAATTGAACAAAATGGTTTAGTAATGTCAATGAATCAATGAGCACTATAATTGTAAACTGTACACTAATCAATAAACTAAGTTCAACATTTAAGACTAGTACTCATCTAATGACTTAGTCACTTATATTCAGGCAACATCATATTTACTAACATACACCGTAGCCATAGTATATATATATATATATATATATAGATAGATAGATAGATAGATAGATAGATAGATAGATATCCTGAAATAGTGACCTTGAATAAGATCATATATATAACTGGCATTCGGTACTTAATTAATAAGTTTATTAATGAGATTGAATTCTAGCTATAAGTTGAGGATCTGTGTACTATGCACTACTGAGGAGTCTCAGACTAGGACGAAACGGCCATTTAATGATTTCAAGTTTTCTAGCTTAGATTGATTCATGAATTCATCTTTGAAAAATATTAACTTATATTAAAGGAGAACTAATTTGAATGAACGAGATGAATCATTTTGATGTTGACTTCTGTATTGATAACAATTGTTCTCATTGTGAAAAGAAATAGAGGAAGTTAGATATTAGACGTTGATTTGAAGTATTCACTTTTATACTGGATTAGACATCCCTACCGTAGGGGATTTATAGAGGATTTTTCTTTTAATTTGATAGTCAACAATATGAAATTATCTTAGTCAATCAACCAGAGAAAATAAGGAACTATAAGAAATAAAAGTATCACTATAGACCACCAATGGTGACTAATCATGTGCTCACTAGTGATTACCGTTAAGAAGTAATTCCAGGGGTTTAGTGAGAAGCCATGACCACTAGATTTCAACCTTGTCAAGTGTAAGGCAGTTACACATCAATTACATTAGAAGATGGTTGTTGGATACTACGAACTGATTGAAGTTAAACATATATATTCTTAAATTCACTTGGTGTTGTTTACTTGTGTCTTCCCATTGTTATTGAACATCAACTCTGAGATGCAGGTACATCCAGCTGACGAGTCCCAGATAGGACGAAACGCGCGTCCTGAGTTCCACTGCTAGCCACTATCCATCTTTGCTTATATATATTCTTAGTTGAAATTATTGAAGATCATGAAAACCGGATATAAATTTATTTGAATCCCAATTTTAATAGTGGTATGGTTCTAGCAATTTACTATCATAGTGAGGTAAGTGAAAGGTCTTGTTCAGTAACTATATTGACGAAATTTAGGGTGTTTTGAATACCATGAATAACGGTGCCCAGAACACATGGGATAAAATTCTCTCCACTTAAATAAAACATGTCTTTTCTTCACTGATCTGTATCAAGATCTTATTCGGGTACGTTGACCTCGTCAACAGCCCTGGATGATGAAATCATAGCCCAGATAGAAATAGCTCATTGGAATTTTCAGAATTTCCTCCATGTGTGACATAGGTCACCCTACATAATGGATAGTATACTGTGTACCAAATGATTCTCTATTGCCTTTTGACATGATAGGTTGAAAATATTCACTCATAGATGTCATCTAAGCACTGTTTATAAATGGTCAAACCACAGTATTTGTAATTCTGTGGTTTGGTTTAGGGTTCCCGTAAGATATGTGAAATAGGCTAGTGAACTTCTGATTTTCCATTACCCTGGACGATGTGGAAACATTCACGTATCTGTGTAGCCGCATCGTTGATAAACAAGGATAATCGGATGCAGACGTAAAGGCGAGGGTTGGTAAAGCAAGGAGAGCATTCCTACAGTTGAAGAACATATGGAACTCCAAACAACTCTCAATTAACTTAAAAGTGAGAATCTTCAATACGGACATCAATACAGTTAGTACTACTGTACGGAGCTGAAACGTGGAGAACTACTACATCCATCGTCAAGTAGGTACAAGTGTTTATAAATAGTTGTCTTCGCAAAATACTCAACATTCACTGACCGGATACTATCAGCAACAACCTACTGTGGGAGAGGACAAAACAGCTTCCAGCTGAAGAGGAAATTAGGAAAACACGTTGGAAGTGGATAGGACATACAATGAGGAAATCATCAAACTGCATCGCGAGGCATGAGCTAACTTTGAATCCGGAAGTAAAACGGAAAAGAGGAAGGCCGAAGAACACATTACGTCGGGAAATAGAAGCAAATATGAAAAAGATGAATGTTAGCTGGAAATAACTAGAAAGGATTACCCAAGACAGGGTTGGATGGAGAATACTGGTGTGCGGCCCATGCTCCTCGACAAGGGGTAACAGGCGTAAGTAAGTAATTAAGTAATGAAAATCAAACATGTAAAACTCTTTTTTAAATCAATACACAAATAGAAAAGAAGATACTTACTTTTTTTTAGAATTTTCTTCCCCCACCCCAATTGAAACAATATCCAAATATGTTAAAGATATATTTTTTTATTAATTAACTTGATAATTACTCTTTCAACTGGTTATTACCAAAAACAGATTGATGTAATATTGACTACACTCTTTATAATGTTTATTTATTTATTATTGGTTGGTAACAGTACTGTATAATCAATTAAGTTCTTTCAAATATTATACTACTATAATAAATGAATGATTGTAGTAATATAGTGAATATAAGAAGAAGACATATCTTCTTTAATAATTGGTCATTTATTTCATTGGATTTATGTTATTGTAACTCTTTAGTTGTGTTTTTTTTTATTTTTTCAAGAAAAATAATATCGATTGAGTAGTTCCAATAATAATTTTATATATCATTATTATTACTATTATTATTATTATTATTATTACTACTACTGAGAGAACACATCCCTTTTTTGTGTATACCCAAATTTATGTCTGCACAATATCTAGGGGGGGGGTGTGCATATGTGTTCACGTGTGAATGTTTTTAGGGTAAGACTTTAACACACTATTGGGTGTATGTGTGGGTGGGTGGGGGGGGTGTTTGGTTATGTGGCCATAGGAACCTATTAGAGTATCATTCAATGTTTATTGCTCCTGTCTGTCTGTATATCTATCTATCTGTTCAAGTTTTAAAATTAAATATTACACATGTAATATACATATATATGTATATGTTAATAATACCTATTCATATATGATCCTAATTAATCATTAATAATGATGGTTTCATTGTGCAAATGATTTATTATTAATGATTAGTTCATACGACAATATTACACAATCAGCACAGTAAAGTTTATAATATTTACTGTGTAAGTAATAAAATAAATGATCACACACAAACATACACCCCTATGCTTCAGTATATGTGTATATTTGTTTGTGTGTATAGTAGAATACAAATATATATATATATATATATATATTGATATATATTGATATGTCATTATCATCAATACAGTTATTTGATATTGTGTGCTTTTTAAAATGATAATACATATTATATGGTTGAGATCATGAGTCAATTGAAGCTAGATCATCATGGAAAACCTGGAAGCACTGGACAGCCGTCACGTCATATCGTGGGACTCCTCAAAAGTGCGTATCCACAATCCTGCCTCATGAGATTTGAACCCAGGATCTATCAGTCCTATCATATGCTCACTAGTGACTGGCTTCAAAAAGTATGAGAAGCAGTAACCAGTGGAGTTCAACCAGATCTGTTGGGAGATATCAACTCACTGAAGATAATGGTGAATGGTTGCTCAATTTCGTGGATTGGTTGAAGTTAAATATTAACACCGTTGGAAGCTGGCCGGCTCAATGGTCTAAAGGTTAGGCGCTCGCGCGCGAGACTGATAGGTCCTGTGTTCGAATCTCGTGAGGTGGGATCGTGGATGCGCACTGTTGATGAATCCCACAACATAACGAAACGTCTGTCCAGTGCTTCCAGGTTTTCGATAGTGATCTAGCTTCAACTGACTCATGATTTGAACTATATAAAATAATTATTATTATTAATGGCTTTATTCAATATTATATATTGATACAATATAGAATTCTCAGCACGAGGTATTATAACAAGAATTCTTTTTACCGAAAAACAAGAAGTGAGTCTGTAAAACTTATGAAATTTGAGACATGCTTTAGAATACAGATTATTGACTAAGTTAACTCTAAAAACCCCTCCGTCACAGAGCATATTCATTAGGTAAGATATTACAGAACTTTTATAGATTTACTTGCGTGCATGGATTTTAATACCGATGTCATTGATGAACAAGAAAGATCTAATGCAGGCGTAAAAGCAAGGGCTGCATTCCTACCATTGAACAACATATAGAACTCAAAACAACTTTCAACCAATATCAAAATCGCACTTCAGTTGAGTACCTGTTCCACATAACTCTGATATCTAAGTTCACATGGTATTGTTTACTTGAATCTTCCTACTGATATTTAGGACTGTAATTGATTCGTCCCTTACTGGCATATGTGCATAATGTGCGTATTGCCTCAACATTGTTTTAAGAGAGTGATCGATTACAGTCCTAAATATCAATGGGAAGATTCAAACAACCAATACGAAATAAATCCAAAGCTTCATCCCATTGCACAATGAAATGGCTATCAGGAATCAGTAACTAAGTGGATAACTCGATGGCATTTGAAGGGAACGTTACTGAGCTCCAGTCTCAGAGTGAACATCAACTCTGAGATACAAGCACATCCAGCTGACGAGTTCCGGATAGGACGAAACGCGCATCCTGGATTCCACCGTTAACCACTATCCATCTTTGCTCAAGTTTAATATCTATTTTAATATTTTACTTATACCATGTAAGTTTTAATAACTGAGTTCATTCCTAAAATAATCATACCATATGTATATGAAATAAACAAACAATACTATTCAAATGTCTCTTTTCAATGTATTGATCAATTCAACTGTTTAGTAAACTTGCTTCAGTTAATCAATCTATGGAACATTCTTCTACTATTGTTAATATATAAAATAGTTCTATATAGTAAATAAGTAACTAAGTGTGAGTAAATCAGTTAGAAAGTGGAATGTGACAGTAGATTTGACCTTTATGCAAATTCTTTTTGTATATGTAAGATATTAAGTTATATAGTAATCTATGAGATTTTAAATAATGATGATAACTAGAATGATAACATTAACATATCATACTAGTCCATGTCATTTACTACTTAAACTATGATAAGTAGTTTTATCTGCAAAACAACAAATACTCCTATATAGTTGAAATTATGAGCCAATTGAAGCTAGATTACAATGGGTAACTTGGAAGTACTGGACGGCCCTTTCGTCGTATTGTAAGACTCCCCAGCAGTGCTCAACCACAGTCCCGCCTCATGAGATTCGATAATAGGACTTTTCAGTCTCGTGCGCGAGCACTTAAACTGTATACTACAGAGTCGGCACCCAACGTTGTTAATGTCTTACTTCCAACAATCCATGAAATTGAGCAACCATCCACCATTGTCTCCAGTAAGTTGATATCTCCCTACAGATTTGGTTGAACTGCACTGGTTACTGCTTCTCACTAGGACTCCAGGAAATACCTAATGGAGCCAGTCACTAGTGAGCATATTATCATTCTTAGAGGGGGATTTGTGGAGCTTTTAGTAACTTTATATAGTTGAAATCACGAGTCAGTCGAAGCTAGAACACCATGGAAAACCTGGAAGCACTGGACGGCCGTTTCGTCCTATTAGAATTAATTATTAGCATCTGATAAATAATAATAATGTTACAATTGTAAAGACGCATAAATGGTAAAATTAACCAATCATCTGTTCTATATATAATGACAAGTATAAAAAAGAATAGAGGGAATGGCTTCTATAAAGTTTTCTGACCATTCTCTTAGAAATCTATGATTAAAATAAACCTGCAGCAGCAATTTGGAAGACTCTTCTGGTCTCCCACATTCTCCGGACGTTCCATGTACCCATAAAAATTGATGCTCTGGTTGTTAGAAGGTTCATCAGCCTCATAACTTCCGAAGGAACTCAGCTTTCATCATGAGACGTCATAATTATTCCTTCAACCGCCAGGGCAGAGTTTAAATCGTTTGAATAATTTTTTTTCTGGCTAGCGTTTTTTTGGCGAGTTGGTTTTCTACGGGATGATGTCGCTAACCCCATGCCCAACCCTCCTCCTTTACCCGGGCTTGGGACCGACAGAAGCCCCCGGAGGAGCTATAGGCGGATAATTTATATATTGTCAACAATCAATAAACTCTACTTCACAAAGCTATATAGAGGTCGGTACCGACTTATACTTCTTTCATCTGTTAAATTATTCAACAATGACTTAACATACTTGTCGTCTTGAGAATTTTGTTCTGATGTTCAATCGTTAGTGAATACAATAATCATATATCATGTGACATTACTCTATTTTTCACAGCAACCACTAGCAATTTTTTGTGATTTTTTACTAGAAGATAACCTTTTGAGTTTTGTTGTCTTCCGAATGACGTTTAACTGATTTATCTGTTTCTTTTGATTTACTTCCATCTATCTAATTATGATGTATCTGGACCTCTGATAGTTCTTGCATCCTTGCCTTCTACAGATGACGTCTTAAATTTCAGTACTGAACTACTCACCATAAAAAGATGTAGCAAAAAAACAAACGTAGAACGAAATTTCTTAGACTGGCGTTTTTAAATCTGATTGATAGTCCAAGCCTTGTTTCCCATTTTTGAATATCGTTCTGTACTACTAAATACTAGAAATAAGTAGTTTATATAGGAATTTTTAAAAACTTGTAAATTTTAAACGAATAGTTTGAATCAGTTTCAGGAAAGCGATTACCCCATTTAAAATTACATCACTCAGCTTCATTAGTGAAGTATTATCACCGAGCGGTTTTTACTTCGACTGATTTCTTGTAGGACTGAGACGTTTGTAATCGATTGATTATCGAGTATCAATAAATTTCATTTCTATCTAGACCTTTATGCCGATCGAACTCTATAAATCAAGTTGCGATATGGTCACGAATCTGAGTTACCTGACATTGTGTGAGTAGTGTTTACTGCTACAAAAACTAAACAATCCAACAACATCTTGAACCCTTCATACGAGTCTTGATTATACTGGCCAATAAAATTTAAAGACAGTTGCGTCAAAATAATTACTCATGAGTAATATAGGTAACTTTGAATAAATGTGAAAACATCATCATACACCACTTTCATCACAAAGACTGAATAAAAGAATCTTGATATCTTTTCAAAAGCACCCAACCTGATGACATCTTTGTTTTTAATGGGATCTTTATGTAAAGTCTTAACAATTGACTAACTTAAACTGAGTTAAAATACAAACTATGAGGTAACCGATTACAAATGATCTGCATTTATTTATATATTTATATGCATGTATCTATTTATTTAAACACATAAATATTGGTACAAGGAAGCACTAGATACATATGCGCCGCACAAATCTCATTTGATTTGTGTGAGAGTTGTGATACTGCCCAGGTGCCTAAACTGAAGAAGGTGGTTTTCTCAAGGAGCCACACCCGGAGACTTTGACATAAAGGTCTGATCCATAAGGCAGTGGAGCATCGTGAGAAGGTGCAGTTCTATGGCAGCCGATGACCAACGATTGATTCATACACCATTTTTCCCTCAGGATACTGGATCCCATGTGCACCATTGGTTTGAAATCAGGATTTTCCAACTCCTCCAGGTGAACCTTCCGTGTCCACTAACCCTGTTAATGCGCCGAACATTCGCTTTTTGTCCTCTCATTCTTGTAAACAACACCCTCACTGAGAGAAGGCAGTGAGTAGGACTTCCCTGGTAGAGGCTATACACGCGTGGCCATGTGAGAGCATTTGGAGATGGAGAGCTGACTCTCCCCACTTTTGTCTGTACCAGGGTATTGGGTGGCAGGATCTCTATACGTCATAGGAAAGTTTTACTCAATCCTTTCTAGTAATGAAAGTGTTCCAGAGATATAAGATCATCTACCTAAATGTATAATACTTAATAAATTATTAGTTTTGGACTAGATAATTTCAAATTTTTGATTTATAAACAGAGATTTTTTATAGGCTCCTTCAAGTGATATATCAACATACATTTCATAAAAGTCATTTGCTAAGTTTGAATGAATGGATTCAACTTCCCATAGGATAGTAATTGACTTATACAGTGTGGATATTCAAGCGACAATCACACGGAGATTTATGCATACTGCTTATAGAAAAAACCTAGACATTAAAAAATATCACTTGCTTTCAAGTTTAGTAATATATCTTGTACATTAACCTTCCACATTTGATATGAGTGCTTTATGAACATTCCATATTTTCCTTCAATGATATACAGAAGTATTATAAACAGAGATGAATGATGAATAGAAGTGAAATTCAGGATGCAAGTTTTGTTCAATTTGGAAGTCTTCATCTGAATGTGCCTGCATCCTAGAGCTGATGTTCACTACAGGACTCTCATCTTTATAGTTCGTTTCAAGTGCCATCGCGTTATACATTTACCTATTGAGTCCACATAATCATTAACTTGTGCAATGAAATCATTTTGTATTTATTGTTTGAATGTTTCCATTAACGTTAAGGACTTCAATTGATCAGTCTCTTATAAGTATATATGTATCCTATGCGAATTGCCTCGATATTAGCTAAATAGGAGTTATCACAGTTAGTGTAAGATGTATTATGAACCTTAGCCGATAGGCTGAAAAATATCACATGACTTCTCTATGTAACAACTCCTGTTTAAGATTAATGAACATCTGACAGTTTTCAATTTCTCAATAGTTTATTTTCAAGTTTAAAGTAACATTACAATTATCATTTGATTATTTATGACCATTGATTACAACTGATCTCATTGATTAACTAGGCACGTTGGGCACTACTTATTACGTCATCATTATCACCATCATCATGGACTATCATCATATCAACAAAGGTCAATCATCGAGACAGACAGGTTGTTTCATTTAATAATTACCAATTCATCTCTTCCCATCTCACGTTGGTTCTTACAATTTCTTACTAGTGCAATCAATTTGATTGAGTGAATGAATTTCCTTTTGGAGGGAGAAACGACTATACTATTATACTCACAATGAATACTTTTCTAATTATTCTTCTTTGATTACCTCACTACTAAATCATGTGACTTTTATATGTGTAAACAAACAATTGACTCATTTTGAATGAAAATATTTAGAAATTAATATCGAGCCTAATAATTTTCTGTAGGGCCAGTGAAATGTCACTGAGCCCTAGCCAAATTATCCGGCAGTTGAGTCACTGAATATCGAACAGATCATCGATCCCCATTAAGGTCAAGGACAACCGACGCTCACCAGTTAATCATGCGCCATGGACTGGTCCATGCGGCAGTGATCTCACTCAATTCTCTGTACTCATTCATACCAATATATTTACGTATTAACGTCCTTTGTGTTATACGGTCTTCAAAGCAGCCATAGTACTTTGATATGTTGAAGGGGTAATACACGTTAGATGCTGACAGCGAGGTGTGACTTCGAAGTTAGCTGGTTTGTCACAGTATGTTGATTTCAATGATAAATAAAATCAAGTTTCCAATACTGACTACACTACACTGCTGAGGAGCCCCGTTCTAGAACGAAACAACCATCCAGTACTTCCAAGTTTTCAGTAATGGTCTAACATTGACCGATTCATGATCTTAATCTCCACAACCCTGTACTGATAATTATCATATGCTCACTAGTGACTAACTGAGAGAGGTAATTCTCGGAGTTCTAGTGAAAACCTATGACCAGTGGAGTTCTATCGTGCCGGGTGTGAGGCAGTTATCCACCAAAGACAATAGAAGATGATCGCGCAACATCATGGATCGACTAAAGTTAGACATTAACATCTTTGGATGGTCAATCACGTGACCGAAGGTCCTGGGTTCGAATCGTGCATGCGGGATCACGAATGCGAGTAGCTGAGGAGTCCCACAAAAAGACGAAACGGTCACCTAGTGCTTCCAGGCTTCCAATAGTAGTCTAACATCAATAGATTCGTGTTCTCAATCAAAAAAATAATAAACGGAAATAGTTTATCAATCAATGCTGTGTTCGAATACATTAGTAAATCTAAATAAATTATCATTTCAAATAAACATAGGTAAATAAACTGAATGATGAAGGGATATTGAATTCATACACTAAACAACATTTAATTCCAAGAATTACAAAATCTCCTGTGGTAATGTAGTGATTGAGAACATAAGTGGGGACAATCGAATGTATTTCAGCACACAATTACAGAATTTGCCAGTAAAACCATACAATAAATGCTTCATTTGCTAAATATCAATCATTTGTCTTGTAGCAGTAAATAAATCCACAAAATCAATAGCTCTGTAAGTGTTCGGCATTGAATGCTGACCACATTAGTTTTAATGGACTCACCTGGCTGAAGGCGCTCCCTCATGCACCTGCACCAGATCATGTGCTCAACATCCCCTGCAATCGTTAGCCAGATTAGATTAGTCGATCCACAATATATTGATAACCTGTCAAATATATCTTCGAACCTCCTCGCTTCTGTCTTTCGATTTCACTTGGTGGGTACGATTCATAATAGGTGTTACTGGTTAAAGCATTGTCAAACTACGTATATCTGTGTCATCTTTAGTCCCAAACTTGACTGTTCATTCTTTAACACATCAATAACTCTCTGTTTTCGTTCTCTTCTCTTTGATCTTCATAACCTTCTGCCGCCAGTTATTTTACTTTCGTTTGATGATACATACTACTTATATCTAACAATATCAGTAATACATACCACAATACTTTACAAAGCTGATCAAATTTTTTTTAAGTTGATCACATTACAAAGTATGGTTCATTAAAATAGACAGTGATGAACAGTAATGGTTGAATTGCATTTACGGATTGACCAAAGTTCAAATTATGAATTAACTGAAAACATCAGAATAGTATATGTTACTTACTAAAGAAACATGAATTAAAAGGAATCTCTTCTTTTACCGTAATTTAGCTTGGTGAGAATCATTAGACTAATTAAATATTAGATATTTAGTTCATAGTTCATTCATTCAAAGTGTACAAATGACCTTGAAAAAAGAATAAAGGTCATGTGATTAACGGAACGCTATCGAGTTCAAAAATCACTTGCACTCCATCACGAACATACGTACGCATACACACAACACATACGTAGATATACATCATTCGATACAAACACTTATTACAAATACACGTGACTTAATTCATAATATAATTCAGCATCATTTGTTGAGTGAATAATCTGTAAGAAGTTCGTGGTGAAGGCAGGCGTTCACTTATTATTATTTAAACACATACATATTGGTACAATGAGGCACCAAATAGATATGTACTACATAAGTCGTTCGATTTGTGTGAGGGCTTGGATACTACTTGGGTGCCCAAATCGAACGAGGTGGTTTCCTTAAGGGGCCACACCCCGAGCCTTCAACCGAAAGGTCTAATCTTCAAGATAGTGGAGCAACGTTAAGAGATACAGTCATTTGTTTCCTTAGGATCATGGATCCCATATTCATATTGATTTGGAATCAGGGTTTTCCAAGTTCCCTAGGAAGGTCTTCCATATCCACCAACTCGGTTAAAGCACCCAACATTCGCTTTTCATTCTCTCAATTTTGTAACGAACACCCCTTCCATGAGAAGGCAGTGAGTAGTGGTTGTATGCACGTGACCATGTGAGGGCATTTGGAGAGGGAAAGTTGACTCTCCCCGTTTTCGGCCATACCAGGGCATTTGGGGGCAAATTGAAATTAATTAAGTCATTTAATGACTTTATCCTCCGAGGCTTCATTACGTATTTTGAAGTTATTCGCTAAAGAAAATTGCTGAATTGAGATTGAAGGAGTTCCCTGCCAAAGGTTAAACAGATTTCCAATACTTCTTCGTTTGTAATGATCATATGAGCGAATTCGTTCCGTTTGATCTGAAAGTACTAACACACGCATAAATAAATAGAAAAAAATGGTTCTATTCAAAGATTATATTGAGTCATAATAAATAACTTTTTAGTAGTTGAATTCATGAATTAATTAAAGCTAGGCTACCGTTTTGTCCTAGTATAGGACTCCTCAGAAGTGCGCATCTACGATCTCGCTAACGGGATTCGAACCCACGACCTATCGGTCTCTCACGCGAACGTTTAAACTTTAGACCAATGAGTCAGTATCCAACGATATTAATGTCTAACTTTAACCAATCCACCGAATGGTGCCACAGTCTAACATTGTCCTCAATGAGTTACTATCTGACAACAGAACCAGTTGAACTCCACTGCTTCTCATTAGAACTCCAGGAAAAATAACTCTTGAAACTAGTCACTAGTGAAAAGTCTCACATTAGGACGAAACAGTTGTCTAATGCTTCTAGGTTTTCCATGATACTCTAACTTTAATTACTTTTCTTTCTTCTTAATTTTAAAGTCATATTCATTTTAAAGTTACAAATATTTCAATCGTTTAAATCATGAATCAATTGAAGTTAGACCACTATGGAAAACCTGGAAACACTGGACGACCGTTTCATCCTAATGTAGAGATATCAACTCACTGAAGACTATTGGTGAACGGTTGCTCAAACACCGTGGATTGGATGAAGTTAGACAATAACACCGTTGAATGCTGGCTCATTGGTCTATCGGTTAAGTGCTCTGACGCGAGACTGGTAGGTCCAAGGTTCGAATCTCGCGAGTACGGGATCGTGGATGCGCACTGCCACTGAGGAGTCCCATAATAGGACGAAACGGCCATCCAATGCTTCCAGGTTTTCCATGGTGATCTAGCTTCAATTGACTCATGATTTCAACTATGAAAATACTGAAATATCCACAAAACCCCTTTTGATCTACTGAAATCATTATCATATTCACAATACCCCTTTTTTGATATTTTGACAAGTTTTTTTAATAATTTTCACACCTATTTGAATACTAATTAAACTAATACTCATTTAGTCAATCATTCATTCATTCACACACACACACAACACAATTATAGTATAGGGGGGTATAAATTATAAACCCAATTTATATACATAAACAAATATACATATAGAGATAAATACATTTAACTTATTGACATTTATGATAACTATTCATCATCTCCAAGATGGTCAAGTTATTCCCATTACCATTATTATTACTATTACCATTACTATTATTAGTATTACTATTATTATTATTATTATTATTATTATTGATGTGTCTATTGTATATGAGTAGATCTATGAAATAGGGTAAACATGATTTTTTTATATTTTTTTTTTAATAATAATAAATATGAATGAATTAACATTAATTAAGAATAGTAATCATTCAATTTGATTCATATTGAAATGTACTCATACCCATGTTAATAATAATGATAATAATAATGATGATGATGATGATGAGAACTCAAGTTTCAGTTGCTGTCCTTATGTAATGGGGAATAAAATTTGAAACACGTACATCTTAAGTAAATAAGTAAATTAGAAGGGCTTTTTGTGGAGATTTTAGTAATTTTATATAGTTGAAATCATAAGTCAATTGAAGCTAGATCACTATGGAAAACCTGGAAGCATTGGACGGTCGTTTCATCCTATTGCAGGACACCTCAGTGACAGTATGCATCCGTGATCCCGCCTCACGAGATTCGAACACAGGACCTACCATTATCGCTTGCCAAAGCACTTCAATTGACTCATGATTTCAACTATAAAAATAAATAAATCATTAACAGAATTGGGGGGGGGGTTGAGGATATTTTGTAATGATTTTAATAGTTAAATTTATAAATTGATTTGAGTTAGATCACCATTATGGATCTAGAAACACTGGAAAGTATTTCGATGTAGTATGGGACTCCTTAATACTAAGCATCCACAACCTCGCATTCAAGACATGTGAATCAACTGAAGTTAGATATTAATACCGTTGGATGTCGAACCAGTGGTCTAGAGGTTGAGTGTGGGATTATGAATGAGCATTGTTAAACAGTCCCATACTAGAACTAAACGGTTATTCAGTGATTCCGAATTTTTAATGGTGATCTAACTTAAATCGACTCATGAATTTAACTATTAAAAATAAATAATAACTCTACAAACAAAGATGGATAATGGCTAGCAGTGGAATCCAGTTTGACGCGAGTTTCGTCCTGTTTGAGACTCGTCAGCTGGATGTACCTGCATCTCAGAGTTGATGTTCACTCTGGTACTCGAATCCAGTACCTTTCGCATCAAACGCCGTCAGGTCATCCGCTCAGCTACTGAGTTATGATAGCCACTTGCTTGTGCAATGGGGCGAAGTTTATATTCACTTGGTGTTGCATCTTCCCATTGATGTACATCCAGCTGACGAGTCCCAATTAGGACGAAATGCGCGTCCTGGATTCCACTACTAGCCACTATCCATCTTTACTTACAACGCTTGCAAATTAAGACTATATCGAGGCAATACGCACAGTGTGCACACATGCCAATTGCAGTCCTACATAACAATGGGGCGATACAAGTAAACAACACCAAGTGAATTTAAATAACAACTTTATTTAGAATGAAAATGTTCCAAAAAACCCATTGATTTACATTGTACTAAATTACTATCTCCATAATGATTATTTCAAATGATTCTGGAATTTATTTTGGGTAAAATTTACTTTTCATCAAGGATTATTATCATCTAGGAAACAGTTAAAGATTAGAGAGTATTGGACAGGTGTTTTGTCTTAATAATGATGATCTTCATCAGTGTTCAATGATAATCATGCTCAGAACTTCTAGTTCTGGCGAAAAACTATTCTACATTTCCAATTAATTTATAACATAGAGTGACATCACCCACTTCAATTGATGGGTAACTGTCTTAGATTCTCCATTGTTAAACTCCATCAATCATATCTTGTCAGAATTTAAGGAAGTCATTTGTAGTCAGTAGTAAGCGGGTTTATAATCAGTAGTTACTTATTAGTTTATCAAGATCAGTTGAAATAGGTATTCGTCAAGGATTATCAACGACTTAGAAATCAATGAATATTAGACACTATGGATCCACTAGACAAAATGGGATTGAACTCCGATCAAGTAATATGCACTGTACACTATAAACCATTGATATCTAATAAACCAGTATTTTTTTTTAATTCAATGAATTTAACATACTTTGTAGGTATCATTACCAAGGATTGACTTGATAATTTTGAATAAATTGAGCATTGGGTAGATTGTTATAAATAAATAGTAATATATTTATAATATCCCAATGAGTCGAAAAAAATTAGATTTTCTGACGTTTCGTGACTCAGTGTAAGCCACTTCTTCAGAGGATTAATAACCAAATCAAAATTAATTCAAGTTAGCATACTTTCGTCTAACTCCGCCTGTAGCTCCTCCAGGGGCTACTGCCGGTCCCAAGCCCGGGTAAAGGAGGAGGGTTGGGCATGGGGTTAGCGACCCCATCCCGTAGAAAATCAACTCGCTAAAAAAACGCTAACCAGAAAAAATCATTCAAACCATTCAAACTCTGCCCTGGGAGTAGAAGGAAAAATGACGTCTCATGATGAAAGCCGAGTTCCTTCGGAAGTCATGAGGCCGATGCACCTTCTTACAACCAGAGCGACAATTTTTATAGGTACATGGAATGTCCGGACAATGTGGGAGACCGGCAGAGTCTTCCAAATTTCTGCGGAAATGAGGAAATACAACCTGGAAGTGCTTGGAATCAGTGAAACACATTCGACGCAGGTTGGACAACAACGACTGTCTTCAGGAGAACTTCTGTTATACTCCGGTCATGAAGAAGAAAATGCCCCACATACACAAGGAGTTGCATTGATGCTGTCCAGAAAAGCACAAAATGCACTTATAGGATGGGAATCTCATGGACCAAGGATCATCAAAGCCTCCTTCAAAACAAAGAGAGAGGGCATTACAATGAACATCATCCAATGCTATGCGCCGACCAACGACTACGATGAAGACGCTAAAAACCAATTCTACGATAGGCTGCAGTCAATCTTCGAGAAGTGCCCAACCAAGGACCTGACCATTCTAATGGGAGATTTCAATGCCAAGGTTGGAAAGGACAACACTGGATACGAAGACGTCATGGGACAACATGGACTGGGAGGAAGGAACGAAAACGGTGAGAGATTTGCAAACCTATGTGCCTTCAATAAACTGGTCATAGGTGGCACCACATTCCCACACAAAAACATACACAAAGCCACTTGGATTTCACCGGATCACACTACACAAAATCAAATCGACCATGTCTGCATCAACAAAAAGTTCAGGAGGACGATGGAGGATGTGAGAACCAGAAGAGGAGCTGATATAGCATCCGATCACCATTTGCTGGTCGCCAAGATGAAACTAAAACTCAAGAAGCACTGGACAATGGCGCGGACAACATCACAAAAGTTTAACACGGCCTTTCTTCGAGATGCTGACAAACTCAACGAATTTAACATAGCCCTCAGCAACAGGTTCGAGGCCTTTCATGACCTACTCAATGGAGAGGGAACCACCATAGAGAGCAGCTGGAAAGGTATCAAGGAGGCAATCGTTTCAACATGTCAGGAGGTTCTGGGCCAAAAGAAGCACCATCACAAGGAATGGATCACTGTTGGTACACTGGATAAGATTGAAGAAAGAAGGAACAAGAAGGTAGCAATCAATATCAGCCGAACAAGAGCAGAAAAAGCCAAGGCACAAGCCGAATACACAGAGGCAAACAAGCAAGTGAAGAGGAGCATCAGGACCGACAAACGTAAATATGTGGAAGATTTAGCGATGACAGCGGAAAAGGCTGCAAGAGAGGGAAACATGAGACAACTGTATGATACAACAAAGAAACTTGCTGGAAATTACCGTCAACCAGAAAGACCAGTGAAAAACAAGGAAGGCAAAGTAATCAACGATATTGAAGAACAACGAAACAGGTGGGTAGAACACTTCAAGGAACTCTTGAACCGACCAGCTCCACTGAACCCACCCAACATCGAAGCAGCACCCACAGACCTCCCAATCGATATTGGCCCACCAACAATTGAAGAGACCAGCATGGCCATTAGACAAATCAAGAGTGGCAAAACAGCGGGACCAGACAACATCCCGGCAGAGGCACTGAAAGCAAATGTAACAGCAACTGCCAAGATACTCCACATCCTCTTCAGTAAGATTTGGGACGAAGAACATGTACCAACAGACTGGAAAAAAGGACTTCTCATCAAGATTCCAAAGAAAGGCGATCTGAGCAAGTGCGACAACTACAGGGGCATCACTCTCCTCTCAATACCAGGAAAAGTCTTCAACAGAGTATTGTTAAACAGGATGAAGGATTCCGTGGACGCCCAACTTCGAGATCAACAAGCTGGATTTCGTAAGGATAGATCGTGCACAGATCAAATCGCAACTCTACAGATCATTGTGGAACAATCAATCGAATGGAATTCATCACTGTACATCAACTTCATCGACTACGAGAAGGCATTTGATAGTGTGGACAGGACGACACTATGGAAGCTTCTTCGACACTACGGCGTGCCTGAGAAGATAGTCAACATCATACGGAACTCCTATGATGGACTAAACTGCCAAATCATCCACGGAGGACAACTCACCGACTCGTTCGAGGTAAAGACCGGTGTTAGGCAAGGTTGCCTACTCTCACCCTTTCTCTTTCTCCTGGTGATCGACTGGATCATGAAGACGTCAACATCTGGAGGAATGCACGGGATACAGTGGACAGGCAGGATGCAGCTTGACGATTTAGACTTCGCGGATGATCTGGCTCTTCTATCACAAACGCAACAACAAATGCAGGGGAAAACGACCAGTGTGGCAGCAGCCTCAGCAGCAGTAGGTCTCAATATAAACAAAGGGAAAAGCAAGACTCTCCGATACAATACAATATGCACCAATCCAATTACACTTGACGGAGAAGCTTTGGAGGATGTGGAAATCTTTACATATCTGGGCAGCATCATTGATGAACACGGTGGATCAGATGCAGATGTGAGGGCGCGGATCGGCAAAGCAAGAGCAGCATACCTACAGTTGAAAAACATCTGGAGCTCAAAACAATTGTCAACCAACACCAAGGTTAGAATTTTCAATACAAATGTCAAGACAGTTCTTCTGTATGGGGCAGAAACGTGGAGAACTACGAAAACCATTATCCAGAAGATACAAGTGTTTATTAACAGCTGTCTACGCAAGATACTTCGGATCCGATGGCCAGACACTATCAGCAACAAGTTACTGTGGGAGACAACAAACCAGATTCCAGAGGAGGAAGAAATCAGGAAGAAGTGCTGGAAGTGGATTGGGCACACTTTGAGGAAATCACCCAATTGTGTCACAAGACAAGCCCTAACATGGAATACCGAAGGTCGAAGGAGAAGAGGAAGACCAAAGGACACATTACGCCGACAAATGGAGACAGACATGAGAAGAATGAACAAAAACTGGATAGGACTAGAAAGGAAGGCCCAGGACAGAGTGGGTTGAAGAATGCTGGTCGGCGGCCTATGCTCCATTGGGAGTAACAGGCGTAAGTAAGTAAAGTAAAGTACTTTCGTCTAATTGCATTGGTGAGTTATCACTGTGTTTTAAATGTATTACACTACTCCAGTCGTTTACCCTTCATAGAGAAGAATAGGCAATCCATCAGTATTCGACATCCAACTCTGTTCTGGACAATCCCTTCCGGATTTTTCAAGTTGCTATTCATCCTTTTTATGTCTGCTTCCAATTCTCGGAAGATGTGGAGTCTTTCACGTACCTGGAAAGCATCATCAATGAACAAGAATGATCTAATGCAGACGTAAAGGCGAAGATTTACAAAGCAGGGACAGCATTTCTACAATTGAAGAATATATGGAACTCAAAACAACTGTCAACTAATTTCAAAGTGAGAATCTTTAATACAAACGTCAAGACGGTCAGTTCTACTGTACGGAGAACTAGTACAATCATCATCAAGAAAGTACAAACATTTATAAATACTCAGCAGACAAGAAAAGGATGAATAACAGCTGGAGAGAATTGTCGAGGACAGAGTTGGATGTAGAGTGCTGATGGTAGGCCTATGTTCCTTCATGAGTATTAACGGGTGCAAGTAAACAATTGATTTCCAATTCTCATTGCAGTGTTTTCTTTGATCTTCCTGTTTCCCGTTTACCTCTCACAATCCTAAGTTAGCGCTTGATTCATGATACAGTTTGACGACTTCCCACATTCATGTCCTATCCTTTTTTCCTAATTTTCTCTCCAACTGGAAGCTGGTTTACTTTCTCCCACATTAGGCTGTTGCTGATGGCGATCACTGTATGGATCATGAATTTCAATTTTATTCTACTTATCTTGATTTAGATAGCTTTCATATTGTCTACAAATTTTACATAATTTCATTTCATAGTTTTATTTCTGAAACACATAGGTTTCATATTTCCCTAAGAGAATGAACAAACATTTGACTTGGAGTTATTGTAATCAACTTAGCATCTCATGTAATATCATTTTTTTAAAAGAAAGACTATTTAGTAAAACAAATAATTGACTTGTACCTTGTGCATCCTTTTCCCAATCTATAGATATATGCCCTGGTACGGCCGAGAATGGGGAGAGTCAACTCTCCCTCTCCAAATGCTCTCATATGGCCACGCGAATATATAGCCTCTGCCAGGGAAGTCCTACTCACTGCCTTCTCGTGGCATTACTGTTGTTTACGAAATTGAGAGGACGAAAAGCGAATGTCCGGCGCTCTAACAGAGTTGGTGGACATGGAAGGTTCACCTATGGGAGTTGGAAAACCCTGATTCCAAACCAATGCTCCACATGGGCTCCAGTATCCTGAGGGAACAAATAGCGTATGAATCAATCGTTGGTCACTGGCTACCATGGAACTGCATCTCCTTGTGATGCTCATGCCTTGTGAATCAGACCTCTAGGTCAAAGTCTCCGGGTGTGGCCCCCTAGCAGTATCAGGGACCTTACACAAATGGAATGAGATTTGTGTGGCGCATATGTATTTGGTGTCCCCTTGTACCAATATTGATGTGTTCAAATAAAATAAATAAAAGGATATATCTCTATTAATTTTAAGAAAAAAGTGACCCGAATAGCTCAATGGTAACGTCTCAAACTATGACATTAGATGATAGGAGATTGAATCCCACAAGGGAGTATCATCTTTCTCAAGATAACATGCGCACAGGATTTCTAGTCAGTTGGAGCCGTATTTAAACTTAGTCGATAGAGTTCTATCGTTCCTAAGGTACTAAACAAAAATAACACTAGTCACTTTGTCAGGTTCAGACAATTATGAAGTAGTTTCAATTTGGGCTTTGATTCAGTCAGTCGGTTTATAAATTGTTCGTTAGATTTAGCCGCTGCCCTATGTCCAATATTAGACACAACTATTTAGTAACTAAGATAAACATATTTATTCACCGCTCCGTTACATCATCACAACATTTTTTATTAAGTTATTCAGTAGTAACTAAAGATCCAACTGAAGTTTCCATACCTTACATCAACGGAATTACAGAGAAAATTATCTGATTTAGGTGGAGTTTTTATTCTCTGAGGTGGATGGTTTGGCGGTGGAGTTTTCAGAAAAATAAAGAAAGCTACCTCGTTGGGATCCGCGAGATGATAGCGATCGATGGTTAGAGACCTTGAATGACATGGTTCAACATCGTTTGCAATGGTGAAGGTGCATCCACTCTTTGTGCTCTACCAAATTCTCATCTTCTGAATTCTTCATGCCCCTATCTTTTCTAATTTATTTCACTGGATTATACTCCTTCAATAACATCTTCAAACCCTAATCTTTCCGATTACTGTTTATACTCTTACTACATCTACCACTATGGGATTTGAATCGACAACTGCATGTCTGTGCTAATGTGGTATGACAACTCGAACTGATGTATGTACGTACGAAGTTCTACGTTGTGACTGACTGACATATATACTAAACTAAGATAGACTTCTGATGAATACCACCTTTAAGTTAAACTTATTTCTACCGCACATAATCTTTACAATCATGGTTAACAATAAGCTTATGGGCAAAACAATGAGTGATGTTAGAATTTATAGCCTGTTTGTCATATTTGGATTCGAACAAGCTTAATTGTCATGGTAAAGTTACATCCAACTTAACTTCAATAAAGCTATTCATTAGAGCCAAATTCATTATCATGTTAAAGTTCGATTCCTTTTTGTAATAAACATTTAATTTTGAGATGGTGGAGAAGATTTATAGCTCAGGTGGATGATTTTGATGGAATTTTATTCTCTGAGTTGGATGATTTGGTCGTGAAGCTTTCATCGTCATTCTGAACGACATCATCAGCATAAACTTCGGGTAGAAGTGAAGTGTTTGAATTTCTCCACATATGGTTCATAGCTTGTCCTGTTCACCTCGACGTTGATTGGCTCTTGTTGATTAGCATCGAGGTGCACAGGACAAGCTATGAACTACATGTGGAGAAACTCAAACACTCCACTTTTATCCGAAGTTTGTGCTGATGATGTCGTTCAGAAAGATGATGAAAGCTCTACGATCAAACCATCCATCTCAGGGAACAAAACTTCATAAAAAACATTTAATTATAATCATTTTAAATACAATGTAATTATCATAGTTGAAAGCGTGAGTCAACTGAAGCTAGACCACCATGGAAAACCTGAGAGCACTGGACGGCCGTTTCGTCATATTATGGGACTCCTCAGCAGTGCGCATCCACGATCCCATACTCGCGAGATTCGAACCCAGGACCTACCAGTCTCGAGCCAGACTCACGCTTTCAACTATGAAAATACTAAATCTCCACAAAACCCCTTCTGACAATGTAATTACTCAAAGTGATGATATTTGATAATAATGGAAAAGGAACACCTTCAATTACACACACACTCACACACAAACAATGTATCATTTCAAGCGTAGATTTGGTTAAATATTTCACATATTCACACATTCACAAGTACTTCGCACACAAACACATACACACATACGCATACATAGTCAAGTTAATCAGTCCCAGATATCACGTTTTCTCACTTATTTCATTGTCTACTTGTAAACTATGCTTATTTATTCATTCTAGCATACTAAAGTATACACCAAATCACGTCAATGAAATGTTTATCTTCTATTGGTTTTCATTGTTAAAATTGTAAACAAATGAATTCACAGAATGTCGGGGGGGGAGAAGGTTGTGGAGATTGTAGCTTAACCTGTAGACTTCTGAGCCGGCATCCAACGGTGTTAATGTCTAATTTCAACTAATCCACGAAATCGAGTGACACATCCACCATTGTCTTCAGTGAGTTACTATCTCACAATAGACCCGGTTGAGCTCCACTGGTTACTGCTTCAATTGATTCATGATTTCAACTATGAAAATATTGAAATATCCACAAAAACCCCTTCTGATCTGTAATATTAATCGTTGAATTCATCAGTTAATTAAAAGCTAGAACACTATGGAAAACTTGGAAGTACTGAATAGCTGGAAAGTTCCATACTAAGATGAAACAAATGATTGTCGGAGGCCTATGCTCCTCCACGAGGAGTAACAGGCGTAAGTAAGTAAGTAAGGATGAAACAGTCATCCAGTACTTGCAAGTTTTCTATAGTGTTCTCTAACTTTTAATGAACTCATGAATTGCAACTATTAAATGAATTAACCTTTGACAGTATGTCAACTATTGCATAATCTAATGTGTGAAACTACAATATCGAAAATACGATGTGATTTTTCTTCGTTTTTCTGCTGTATTATGTTTGTTTAATAGACAAAAAGAAATGAAATGTGCTCATAACAAGTTACTGATTGATTGATTGATTGATTGATTGAATGATCGATAATCGATTAGACCAGCTTATTTAATTATCATTTCAGAGATGTCTTTCTCTTTCTTTCTTTCTCTCTTTCTTTCTCTTTATGTGTATATATGCGTTAATGATTGGAAATGAGTGTTGAATTCGGTTAACCATAATTCACATGAAATAAACTAATCAGTTATCATTATCAGAAGGGGTTTTGTGGAGATTTTAGTAATTTTATAGAGTTGAGATCATGAGTCAGTTGAAGATAGACCACCAAGGAAAACCTGGAAGCTCTATGAAGTATTTCCCGGAGTTCTAGTGAGAAGCAGTAACCAGTGGAGTTCAACCAGGTCTGTTGGGAGATATCAATTCACTGATGACATTGGTGAATGGTTGCTTAAAATCATGGATTGGTTGAAGTTAAACATTAACACCGTTAGATGCCGGTCGGCTCTGTGGTCTATCGGTTAAGTACTCTGACGCGAGACTGATAAGTCTTGGGTTCGAATCTCGCGGGTGCGGGGTCGTGGATGCGCACTGCTGAGGAGTAGCATAATAGGACGAAACAGCTGTCCAATGCTTCCAGGTTTTCCATGGTGGTCTAGCTTCGACTGGCTCATGATCTCAACTCTATATAATCAGTTATCAGTTATTTACTTTATCTATCTATCTATCTATCTGATCATCGATATCTTCAAAGCAGTATTTATGTATGATGGGATAAGAGTGTGAATATTGTTGCGGTTTGATATGTGTAGGAATTATGCAAGGATGTTGATTAAGTTAGTGATAGTTGTGAAGTTGTATAAACTGGAGTGATGTAGGTATGAGCTATGCATAGGTGCACACCATGCCAATCGGAGTGTTAGGTTAAATGGTATATGAGTAAGTTAGGTCATTATTAAAAGTAATTAAACTGAGAAATTATATTAGTTCACGAAGTATACGACTTCTGGATTAAGCCAGGACCAGAGACCGAATCTAGGAGTGCTGGGTTTTGAACCAGGTACTTGAGCATTAAAATACACTATTTATCATTGTCAATGGAAGATTTTCACGTGATATCACGGATTGTTTGAAGTTGGATATCTGTAGAACTGGATTATGTACTTACCACTGGAACTGAAGTTTATAGGCTCGAATGCTAGGAAGACCGTGATTGTACACTGTTAAACAATCTAATAATATGACACAACAATTAGCCAATACTCTATGATTTTCAATGATATTCCAAATAAGATCAATCTATAATAGAAAACAGAATTTCATAAATGAATTAACTTTGTCGTCTCAGTTCTAAAATTTATTTAGCTGACCGATGATCTTACTTACTTTCTGGTTAGCGTTTTTTTCTTCGCAAGATTGTTTTCTAAGGATTACTGACTGTATGCCTAACCCTCCTCGTTTATCCGGCCTTAGAAGAGCTACAGGCGAAGTATGGTCGATGATCAGATTACAAATAATCGATGTCTTTGACAAACCTATACAGAGTTCAAATAAAAACACAAGTTTCATTACCTATCGTCTTCAGTTTCTAAGTAATTTATCACATATATGATGATATGATTACATTCTAATTGCCTAGATAATCGATTTATACACATAATCGATTGAGTTCGGTTTTTATACTAAGAAGAAGACAATATGATTGGAAGGTTCTACTATACTTTTTTTGTGAACCTATTTTATTTAGTAACTTCAATAATTTCAACTCTGCCTGTAGCGCCTCTGGGGGCTACTTACTTCAGACATCTAATTCTGACATTATCTTATACTAGATTAGAAAATAACTTAGAAAATCCCACAATATTTGAATAATCCCCTTATACAAATAATTATCAATAATAGAAGGGGGTTTTGTGGAGATTTTAGTCATTTTAATAGTTGAGATCATGAATCAATTGAAGCAGTAACCAATGAAGTTCAACCAGATCTGTTGTGAGATAGTAATTCACTGAAGACAATGGTGGATGGTGGCTCAATTTCTTTGATCGGTTGAAATTAAACATTAACACCGTTGGATGCCAAATCAGTGGTCTATAGGTTAAGCGCTCGCGCGCAAGACTGATAGGTCCTGTGTTTGAATCTCGCGAGGGTGGGATCGTGGATGCGCACTGCTGAGGAGTCCCATAATAGGACGAAACGACTGTCCAGTACTTGCAGGTTTTCCATGGTGGTCTGGCTTCAATTGATTCATGATATGAACTATTAAAATAACTATCAATAAACTGTGTATTTTTAGAAAGGTAGATTTGTGGCTCTTCAGTAATGAGTATCTATAACCTGTCAATAGACTAAAATCGGATATTGTTAAGTTTTATTAAAAATTACAAAACCGATCCAAGTTAAATCATCATTGTTAAACTGTAAACACTAGATGGCCATTTCATTCTAGTATAATGATTGAACTTATTCGAAAGTATAAAAAAACATGAAGGCATGAATCAATTGAAGCTAGACCACCAAAGAAAACCTGGAAGCACTGGACGGCCGTTTCGTCCTATTGTGGGACTCCTCAACAGTGCTTATCCATGTGTCCGCCTCACGAAATTCGAACATATTAAGCTCGATATTAATTTCTAAATATTTTCATCTAAAATGAGTCAATTGTTTGTTTACACATATAAAAGTCACATGATTTAGTAGTGAGGTAATCAGAGAAGAATAATTAGAAAAGTATTCATTGTGAGTATAATAGTATAGTCGTTTCTCCCTCCAAAAGGAAATTCATTCACTCAATCAAATTGATTGCACTAGTAAGAAATTGTAAGAACCAACGTGAGATGGGAAGAGATGAATTGGTAATTATTAAATGAAACAACCATGTCTGTCTCGATGATTGACCTTTGTTGATATGATGATAGTCCATGATGATGGTGATAATGATGACGTAATAAGTAGTGCCCAACGTGCCTAGTTAATCAATGAGATCAGTTGTAATCAATGGTCATAAATAATCAAATGATAATTGTAATGTTACTTTAAACTTGAAAATAAACTATTGAGAAATTGAAAAATGTTAACTCACCCGAAATATGAGTACATCATTCTGAATTCATTATATTGATTTGGTCAGAATAATTAACAGTGTTTGTTCATATAGTGTTGTTATTACATCATTATTGACGTAACATGAGTGGTTAGGAGAATAGTGGAATAATTGGTATAAATATGTATGTATGTGTAGTTGAAATGATGTGGAATATTCTTTTTAGCACAATTGGGTGTTTAAGGTGGTGTTAGGTTTGATGATGAAACTGTTGTTGTTTTGAATACCATCATTAATACCAAGACGTTTATTTAGTTAGTTTGAGATGATGGAATTGCGAATGAAGATAGGAATATAATTGTGTGTAGATTAACATATAACTTGATGAATTGTAATGAGAATGAAATTGTGTAAAGCTAAAAGAATAAATAAATGATTATCAGAAGGGGTTTTGTGGAGATTTAGTATGATAATTAATATAATCATATGCTCACTAGTGACTTCGGGAAGTACATCCAGGAGCTCTAGTGAGAAGCAGTGACCAGTGGAGTGCAAACCACGTCTGTCGTGAGATGGGAACTCACTGATGACAATTGGTGAATGGTTGCTCAACTTCGTGGATCAGTTGAAGTTAGACATTAACACTGTTGGATGCCAAATCAATGGTCTATCAGTTAAGGGCTCTGGCTCGAGACTGGTAGGTCCTGGGTTCGAATCTCGCGAGCGCGGGTTCGTGGATGCGCACTGCTGAGGAATCCTATAATATGACGAAACGGCCGTCCAGTGTTTCCAGGTTTTCCATGGTGATCTGGCTTCAATTGATTCATGCTCTCAACTATGAAATAAATGATTGCAAATTTCTTAATGATAATAATACAATAAAATGACATTTATGGGATATTATGTCTATACAAACTTTATGTTCATATCTTACTTACTCACTTACGCCTGTAACCTTCAATACAGCATTCTCGAACCAACTCTGTCCTAGACCTTCATATCTAGTTCTATCCAACGGTTGTTCATTCTTCTCATGTCTGTCTCCAATTCTCGGAATAATGTGTTCTTTCTGTCTTCCTCTTTTCCTTTGTCCTTCAGGATTCCATGTGACGGCTGGGATACTGCCCAGGCGCCCAAACCGAAACAGGTGGATTCCATAGGGGGCCACATTTGGAGCCTTTGACCTAAAAATCTGATCCATAAGGCAGTAGAACATCATGAGGAGATGTATTCCCATGGTAGCCGGTGACCAACGATTGATTCATACGCCATTTGTTCCTTCAGGATACTGGAGCCATGTGTACCATTGGTTTGGAATCAGGGTTTTCCAACTCCCATAGGTGGACTTTCTGTGTCCACCAACCCAGTTCAAGCGCCGAACATTCGCTTTTCGTCCTCTCAATTTCATGAACAACACCCTACCCCTCCACGAGAAGGAAGTGAGTATGACTTCTCTGGCAGAGGCTATATACGCGTGGTCATGTGAGAGCATTGGAAGAGAGAGAGCGAATTCCCCCCCCATTCTTGGCCGTATCAGGGCATTTGGGGGCTTACCTTGTGAAGCATTTGTGTTATGTTCATGTTGATTTCATTAACTAATTCAAATAGTGACATTAAATAATAATGTATTCGTAATTCTGAATGCATGAATTCGAAGTAATTAATATGAACTCCTACTTACTGCAGGGTTTCTATATGAAGTTCTTCAATAATAAAACTTCAGCTAATTTTACTCAATGGATAAGACATAAAGATTACAACTCAAGATATATGAACATTGTTCGACCTGTTGAACGAGTGTAATAAATGATAAATTTCAAAGAGGAATTTTGTAGATAATATAGTAATTTAATAGTTAAATTCATGAGTCAATTGAAGCTAGACCACTACGGAATACCTGGAATCACTGAACTGCCAGATTTTTCATGGTGGTCTAAATTCAATTGACTCATGAATTCAACTATTGAATAACAGATCAGAAGGGGTTTTATGGAGATTTCAGTATTTCCATAGTTGAAATCATGAATCAATTGAAGCTAGACGACCATGGAAAATCTGGAAGCACTGGACGGCCGTTTCGTCATATTATAGGATTCCTCAGCAGTGCGCATCCACGATCTCGCACTCGCGAGATTCGAACCCAGGACCTATCAGTCTCGCGCCAGAGTACTTAACCGATTGACCAATAACAATTTTTCTGGTCACATTTGTTAGACAACTTTCATCAATACACCCAGTCATGTTTTTTTGTTTTATCTTAATAATTATTCTGAACAAGTGGTAAATCCAACCGGATATTGTTTTAATTAAATATAGTAATGACGGAGTAATATATCCATTTACATTTGCTGATTTCCACGAATAGATTAGTATGATCAAAGTACCAAACAATGGAAGGTACTTCTTGATTTATACTATTTTAAGTTTGATCTACCATACCCTGAAACTATTGTCAGTATTTAAGATTTGTAGATTTGTATCTGCATCTCCTCACTATGCTCCGCTGCCTTATGAATCAGACCTTTAGGTCAAAGGCTCCGGTTGTGGCCCCCTAAGAAGACCACCTGCTTCGGTTTGATCACCCAGGCAGTATCACAGCCCTCACACAAATCAAATGAGGTTTGTGTGGCGGGTATGTGTCTGGTGCCCCTTTGTTCCAATATTTATGTGTTTAAATAAATAAAAATAAAAAGACCCAATAGATCATTATCATACCTTAGTCTAGTTATTCTAAAACTCAACCTATCTTTATGCTCGTGTCAATCAGTACAGTATAATTGGAAATCTTATTTCTGAGCGTGTGTAATTATTGACTATCTTGGTGATAGAAGGTAATGTATGAGAGTCTTTTGAGACTAAAACTTATCAATGAGCGATTCTGGACACACCTTTTTACTTTGTCTAGACTATATATTCGAATTAAGGGGTCATTCGTCATACTAATTAAAGATTTCACTAAAACACGACGATCCCTACACAAAAGTGGTTATAGGATAAGACTACAGGAGTATATAAACTCTCTGAATGAGTGGACAAACCAACGGCTGCCAGAAATGAGTTCTAGGAAGAGTACAGTAATTGAAATAAATTGTTGTGACAATTCGCATTTATGTACAATAAGTGGATTGCCTTTAGTTCTGTTAGTGATTATGATAATTTTGGATTCGTAGTTGGCGACGATTTCATAGCTGCGGATAGCAATAAGATGAAGGTTGCCAAAAGGTATCCGGTTCTTGGGGGTAAGTTACAAAATATTTATGTTGTTGGGTGACGATACCTTCATGTGGAATACTAGATTCAAGCAGGGAGTCCATCAAGAAACAAGGATACTTGAAATGTTTCAACGCTGAGGGAGTAAAATAATGGGAGGTCTTACTAACCTACCATATAAAGATAGACCGAACTGATTGGGATGTCTCTGTCTATCTTTCCGTAGATTACTTGATACAATATTGATTTAGTGTCTTCTGAAAGATAATTTCGACATCAATTTATTTCGTCCTTTTCTTCTATCTAAGACTGATAATCAAAAACGCCACTCTCAGAGAGCCCCAAAATGAAATTGTTTATGTCTGGATTCTTTCTTCTTGAGTCAAATCACAGGTTACTGGAAACACTCGGAATCAGCATCCCTCGTTAACATATTCAAAGTAAGATTGGATATCTATATGACTATAGATGATCACTTGACGTTATATCCTTACCACTGAAAACATCCACACGTCTATAAACCGACTTACTATATCTAAATAGTACCCCCTGAAAAATTTAGCCATAGTTATATGACCGTTCCTTGACAAACGACCAATGCTTTTAAGGAGTTTATATTGTACTTCACCAAGTACTCGCCCTAATCCCAATACATACATCACGATTTAATTAATACTGTTAATTTTCCATTAAGTGCTTTTTATTATTGGTTATTACTCACCAATTTATGATAGATAATATCGGGTATTGGATCCCAATTCAATGATACATAGGTATTATACTCACCACAAGACCTAAGGGTATCGGTTATGATTTTATTCGATATTATTAGTAAACCCTGTTGAACAGTCTCATACTTAATACAAACTAGTAAGATAAAGTCGGATTGCTTAAACCAATACAGACGAAGTTAAGTTCGATTTTCTAACCCAATATTCGGAAGTCAAGTCTACTAATCCCTGAGTTACCAACCTAAATATATGAAGTAATGGATGAAATTCAGGGTACTTTAAAAAAACCATTGTCATTTACAGTAGTATATTCACAGATATTACTGTAAAGCAAGAAACATTATAAAAAATTTACTTATTTATTTATTTAAACACAAATATTGGTACAAGGAAGCACCAGATAAATATGCGCCGCGCAAATCTCATTCGATTTGTGTGAGGGCTGTGATACTGCCCGGCTGCCCAAACTGAAAGAGGTGGTTTTCTTAGGGAGCCACACCCGGAGACTCTGACCTAAAGGTCTAATCCACAAGGCAGTGGAGCATCGTGAGGAGATGCAGTCCCATGGTAGCCGGTGACCAACGATTGATTCATACGCCATTTGTTCCTTCAGGATACTGGAGCCCATGTGTACCATTGGTTTGGAATCAGGGTTTTCCAACTCCCATAGGTGGACTCGTCGTTTCCACCGACCCGATTAAAGCACCGAACATTCGCTTTTCGTCGTCTCAATATTGTAAACAACAGTAATGCCACGAGAAGGCAGTGAGTAGGACTTCGCTGGCAAAGGATACATGTGGCCATGTGAGAGCATTTCGAGGAGGAGAGCGGCCTCTCCACACTCTCGGCCGTACCAATTCATTTGGGGTCTAACCGGTTGCACCACGGAGGCGAAAAATAATGGATGGGTAAGGTGAAGTACACATATGGAAGATATAATAAATTTTTTATATCATCTATAGGCATAGACTGACGAACAGAAGATCAGATTAATAAGCATACTCTGTCTTATTACATTATTTGAAATCGAAACATTGTTAAGCTTATCTTATTTACACAAGACATTCATTCCACTTGTACAGTTGTAGTATCGGTTGTTATGTTAAGCCCATATACTTTATTCTAGTTGCTGGCCAAGCCAATTCACCTGTACATTGAGTCATCTTTTGATCTTGTTAATCATTCGCTTATTAACCTTGACTATACTTTTATATGAGCGTATATGTGTACACTTCGTATCTTATTCATCATATGTCTGTCACTCATTTTTGTCTGAATATAAATATTGAGTAATGCTTGCTCATAGCGAGTTGACATCCCAGCCATCTCCACTATGCATCATCTTTGCTTCGCTCGCTTACACTTGCTCATGTGCCCACAGCTTTCTGGTCTGCATCGATTATCAATAAAAATGTAGTTGCCGCTTCCTTTTGCCTTCTGATTTTATACACCGTTAAGATTGGTATAATAACGGTTATCGAAATGAACTATTATCGAAACACGGTACTACATAACTGGCGATCCCAACATACGAACGCGCAGCGAAATCGATAACTTCAACGCCACTACATAACTGGTTAGCCCGACCTACGAACACGCAGCATAATTGGCAAACCGTATTGGGATCACGCAACACAATTGGCGATCCCGACTTACGAACGCGAAAACATAATTGGATGCCTCGCCGAACACAGACCAGAATCGACAACCTCTGCGTACGAACTCACTACATAATTGGCGAACGCAACGAGCGAACACATATCAAAAATGGAACGGACGACGACATATTTCGTTATGATCCGAATAATCATCATATGCTCATTATTACAATAATGTCATATCTTCATCGAACGTGGAATTATTATTTTTGTTCGTAATGACGGTAAATTATGACATATACGCAGTCAAATCACTAATCGAACAAATTATAATAATATGGACATTACACGTTATGATATTCCAAACTCACTGGATTATTTTTATTATCCAATGACGTAAATTATTCCTGATTTAAGTGAGTTCGTTCCAATTTTTTCTTTTTCATGTCATTTTCGGCCTAATATTACACTATATCATAGACAAGTTTGGATTCATACTCCCGATAGTAGGAATTTATGTTCTCGATAGGCAACTAATGTTCATTCATCTCATCGGTACTCAGCAATCATCGTTTCCTACATTTTCAGCGACAACCTAAATCGAACTTCCGCAATTTTTGTTTCACTATGATCCCTACTTTAATGTCTATACACAAATCAAGTATTCGACGCCGCATTACCAGCCGTATAGTAATGATTATGTTCCTATTATCTATTCATTCACATGTATAACTGAATGCTGCATCATCCATTACCTATAAACACTATTCGGTTACTGCAACTAATATTCTATTCCTATTTCATAGTATACAAGAACAGAGTTTAGAGCTAATCTCTCAAAGTTACACTCTTGTTCGTCACACTCAAGTCAGTCTCACTTGCCGTCATCGATAATCATACGTATTGGTATTTTTATTATGCCTTAATACGGTTTCGTAACAAACGAGGTTGAGCTCCTATCCCTCTAACTACACAAACCACTCTAGGCTTCACGACCATAAAGGAATACGACTCCGCATATCTCGTCTCATCAGTCACTATCCTGTTCCTCTGGTCATTCTACTAATACATATTTAACGATAACTCAACGCAAGCGACAACGCACACTGACTTCGCATTTTATTATCATTATCAATAACAGTACAGCAAAGAATATCAACCGTTGATGCAGTCATCATCCTACGGCTGGGTTATTTTTATCCCACATAAACTCCAATCATATAAATTCCAGTACACTCGTCACTAATCGACGCTATTTATTCTATTGCGGCTTATCAGAACATATTTCACTGTTCTTCATCCTCATATTCAATCAGCACCACAAAGCAATTACTGTTATATTCTATTTTCACGATATTTCGATTCCCGCATATTAACCTGTTATTTTATCGTCCAGACAGTCACGACATAAATGCATGTTAAATTTTTTGTAAGCTTACTAATTTACTCATAATCACATGCTAGCATCCCCATTTTTGTCCGCATCTTGACAATATTCATGTACATTTTTACATAAGTATGACACTTTCGTTTAATACGCTCACCCCACTTGACACTGTAATTTATCAGGTATTGTACCATTTTTTCCCACATTTTGACGTTATCCACATACCGCTTCAGTGTTATTTTTCGAAAACAGACATTTTTTTTATAAATGTGCTATTTTCTACAAGGGGGCTATGTAGTATCGGTTGTTATGTTAAGCCCATATACTTTATTCTAGTTGCTGGCCAAGCCAATTCGCCTATCCATTATGAGTCATATTTTGATCTTGTTAATCATTTGCTTATTAACCTTGACTATACTTTTATATGAGCGTATATGTGTACACTTCGTATCTTATTCATCATATGTCTGTCACTCATTTTTGTCCGACTATAAATGTTGATTAACGCTTGCTTAAATCGAGTTGGCTTCCCAGCCATCTCCAATACTCATTATTTTAGCCTCTCTCTCGAGTTGGCTTCCCAGCCAACATCCAATGCGCATCATTTTTGCTTCTTTCCGCTTTCATCTATTGGCTTCATCACTCTGATTCCCTGGACAGACCAATGAGTGTAGAAATTATATGTATTCTAAATCCATTCTCGTATTTGACTTATTTAACTCTGTTATTCACTAACGCGGATAAGGTCATTTGTTACATACGAGGATAGATAGTACGTACGATCAAAAAGGAATCAGATTTACGCCGCAACACAGTTGATTATAATCAGTGTAATTAAACAGCCCAAGATGAGGCTTGCAAAAGTATTATATTATATTTACGGTATTAATCAGTTTTTTTTCCAACCTTTGAACCTTACTTACTTGCGCCTGTTACTCCAAATGGAGCATAGGCCGCCGACCAGCGTTCTCCAACCCTCTGCCCTGGGCCTTCTTTTCTAGTTTCTAGGGTGTAGGTCCTTATTCCTTAAAATCATTGGGATATTTTACTGATGAGAGACAACTAGCAATAAATCTACATACATAACTTTTACGAACTATCCGTAGTACTATAACATCTAGACTTAGTGCACATGATGTCGAGTCATTGAAACTAATGACCACACATTAACATGATCCATATAAAAAGCCAAACGAATATGAAGTAGATTACCGCTCGATGTTCACTTTGTGTATGGCCATAAAATATCAATTATTACAGTAAAATAACCTTGTAATGCCATCAAGTAAATCGCTACTTATTTACTTCATTAAGCGGTAACAATGATTAAGAAATATTTAACTAGTGCTCAATTGTTATTAATTGGAAATAAGATGAGAATTTCGAGACGGGATAATTCATCACTTTTTAAGTGAATCAAGTTTAGTGACACTATCTGCTCCTAGTTTTGATTTCAAGACAATCTTCTTCCGAGACTCATGTTATTGCTAATTGATTTCTTTTGCTTTTCTCGATAAATGTAACCGCATTGTGTATACTCGTTGGGTCATTGACTCGCTTCTTCTTTTGATTTTCTCTTTTCTAGCTCTCCCCACTCACGTTACTCTTCGTGCTACCTTCGAAGTACCTGACTAGACACGAACCGCTACACGAGTCCACAGTTTGAAATATAGATATCAAAACTACTACCACCAAATATTATGTCCCAGTTAATTTACATGATAGTCCTAAAAGAGAAGTAATCTTGTACATAACTTTTACCTGTTATTCGATGCCTACTTATAGGCCCATAATACTAGGACCCCTTAGTCATGGACTAGAACCCTCCCCATTGTAAAACCAGTGTTGCAGAACACGTCAGCTTGACAAAAACACTGCTTTAGTCTGATAGTACATAAGAGTTTAGACGATGTCTTTGAGATGTTCATGTCTTGTTTGTACTTCACGGAAGGAAACGTTACATCAATATGTATTCGTAACGAAACAAGCTGTCAGTAAAGCTTACTTATACGACAGAATTACCTAACCCCGGAAATTGACACATCAACTAGAGGCAACTTACTGAATAAAATACTTTACTTTCAGCTGACAAATAAAGTTTCAATTCCCTTACAGTTAGCCTAGTTTGGGCGGCCGAATAATAATAGAACTTGCATAAAAATAGCTATAAGCTGACAAGAACATATGACACAGCCGACTTGATGAATAAACATCCCATATCATTTCCATGAACGACGGTTGCGGTGCGTTTACTTGCTAAGGATATTTAGTGACATATTCCGAAACTTTGATGATCATAAGCGCTACGAAGGGAACTAAATCTCAAGGGTTAAACACAGTCAAGTTTTATGATGTCTGATTATTGACTGGACCATTTCAAGTACACGTGGCTTTATTCGCACACACCTGAGAAGTGGAATGTCCAATGATACCGTTAAACAGTAGATTGCTTGGATTTTTGCGGTCCTCTATGGAGACCTAGATTGGCTGTAATGGGTAAGTCAATCAGCTACAACATAGGACCAGACACACATATGCATCGGTTCAGGTTGCCACACCTCATTAGCACAAGATGAACACCAAATTCATAGTAGTTAATTTAGTGGTGGGAATATATAAAGGAAAGATTGTATATAAGGACATAGTACAGGAAGACAGATATGTAGCAATTTTAATCTCAAGGTTTAAGGGTGTACACATCTGCGCCATTGTGATCGATTCTGAGCTATGTCACTCAGTCTCCAACCATTGGTTACGATAGTCACACGGACCCCAACCAAGTAGTCTGCATCTACCAACATGGCTCAGACTAGAAGTTAGTGACTTCAAGCACTGATACCACGTTGCAATGGGTAAAAAATATGGACGACTGATATATGGCAATCTAGTGAGTAAATAGGTCTATCCACTTCTGGATTACTAACACGATATGTAATTTACGATTTTTGAGTAGTTGCCCACTGATGCTAAAAATATGGATTCTCTCACGTTACGAACCACCGCACTGTGGAGCACTTCCTGGCAGACATGTCGTTTGAACTTCAGATACTAAGTCGTTGGTTCGAACGCCGCTCCAACTACTTAGGTTTGAACAACCGGATATCATTATTATTGGCTTTATTCACTAACGCTGGAACATATGGCTCGTACCCAAGCACCTGATGATTGAGGTAATTAATAACAAATACACGAGACCACATGGAACTTGAGTAGAAAATACTAACCTACCAACCACCTTTAAACCTCCAAATAAAAAGGGCGTAGACGAGCAACTTAAAATGAGGTTTAGTTGACTGTACCTAATAACAAACCGAGTCCAACATGTTAGCTAAAAGGAATTTTTAAGGAAAATGCTTTTAATAGAGACTTAATAACAGTCACTACATTAACGACTGGACATCCCAAGAACAACAGACGTTAATTCTAGGTAACATATATGCATATTAACTTCATATACTCATTTTACGTCACGACTTATTGGCAGAGAACAGGGCAGTCAACTTGCATAACGTAAGAAAGCAAAACAGTCATAAGACCACTAGATAGTATAGGCTACATGGTCTAAATACTGGTGCTTAGACATGAAACTTAGTATAGTGTCGTAATAATTTTGACGACTGCAGATTGTCCTGGAGAAAATTGTTCGCTAGAACCTACCGAAAAAAAACTTAAGAAAGATATTAACGCTTCCAAGGAATGATACCATAAGTGTAGTATTACATGAACCTAGTTTAACGCTGGAGTATAGTATAATTGAATACATCAATGGTCTCTCACAAACTAAATCCGGAAGGTGAGAATACTCGAGGAATAAACAATATGTCGCCCTCAATACTCAACATACACTTATTTTCCTATGCTGGGAATCTTTTGGTGGTCTTAACTATAATTTGACACGATTATGCAAATAATAAGACCGGTCAAGTATGATCGCTTGCTAAAAAAGTACTTTTCAAGGATATACGAATGTAACGAACAATATAAATCCTAATACCACACGTGCACTCACAATACAACTGAGCAAGGGAAATATATCAATTATATAGCATAAATCCTAATCAAATGAACAAATAACGGTCCAAAAGCAACTAAAAAGATTAAGAAATAGACTAGATAGATCGTACCGAAATGCAAAATATTCATACAGATAGGTAGAATCAGAACTAGGACAGTGTAATGTGAAGTTAGGTCATCATCAAAAATCGCTATCAAAAGGAATAAATAGAAAGCTCTGTGTAATGTACATACAAAAATAGTAAATATACATTCATCCACAATTTCCAGAAAATTCAGTGATTGGAGGATAAGGGACATTTGAGTTTAAGGTCTGATTTGAACACGCAATAGGAGAAAAATCTGGCAAAGGACATTCATTTGAGAAGTCAGTAGACACAGTAGACTGTGGGGTAGTTTGGCAAGAGGATAAATAATTGTCATTAAAAACACGAACTTTGTAGTTTGGATCAAATGGTATACCACGAAGCAAACAAACTTCCCTTTTTAAAGCTAGTATTTGAGTTTGTAGTACCAAGTTGATTTTTCAAGATAACTTGCACGTAATGCTATTGTATCTTCACGACGCTTGCGGTTGTCTCTGGAACGTTTAGCTGCCAAGTTGTTTTTCAGTCTACGCTGAATATAGCGATCATCTTTATCTGACGGCTTCATCTTTTCGGAGGACCTGGTTACGGTACTGCAGTCTGAATTGCAGTCTGAAGAGCTTATCTGGGAGTCTTTCGTACTCAATGACACTGGTTTGTCATCGATACCAGGCGAACTACTGGTGAAATTAAGTCGAGAGCTTCTTCCTCGATTACGTCTTTTTATATCCGGACAAATCATATGATCCTGTACGTCATTTGAGGCAGATGGTGAATCAGAATTCGAAAACGTCTGATGAAGGTATGGATGTGAACAAACTCCAGGTGAGTACGTAATGGGAGGCATAGGATTTAAGGGACTAGAAGCAGAGTGATGCAAGCCAAAGTTATTTAGTGTAAGAGAGGGAAGAATCTGCCTTTGAAGTTCTGTATCGTAGGTGTATTCTTTCTTGAAAGCATCAGTGTTTACTGAATTTATCGTTTGCTCGAGAGATGGATATATGCAAGAAGAAAATGAAGGATGAATATTTTGAAAGCCTCCAACTTGCGTATTGAGTTGGCATGCATCTCGGATTTGAAGATTTGAGTGTAGGTCCAGAGATGTACCTTCAAACGGCACCTGCATCATATCAGCTGACGGCTGATTTGAAGTATACGAAACCCCGCGTTTGAACTAGGCTTTGCTTTTCAATGCGTATAAACACTAAGTCAGATTGTTTCAATTTCAGCTTCTCAATACTCTGAAAAAGCACTACTATGTCCTCACTAATACTCGTAGTAAATTGCTTGACGAAAAATAGTCTTTTGATCATATTTATCGAATTTCTGAGGGAAAAATCAGTCTCAATTTGGAAAGGACAGGAGGCTTGATGGCCTGTGTTAGTCCTGGCAATGATGGTCTCTCAGCTGATCCAACTTTCTTTTGAAGGAGTCGACGGATGGAGCCTCAACCGCGTGCAGAGGTAATGAATTCCACTCGTTGATTATTCGATGGGAAAGTCGGTAGTCAGCTGACAAGTAATTCGTTCGGGGCTTGTGAACGTTTTTGGAGTGTCCTCGTAAATTTTCTGTTTTGGAAGACAAGAAAAATGAGGGTATATCAGGTGCAAATTTGTCATTAGGCAATTTAAAAACTGTAATCAAGTCGCCTCTGATTCTTCTATACGACAGCGGGGAAAGGTTTAGCTTGATCAGTCTAGTACCATACGAGAGCTTCGCTATTCCGGGAATCAGCACGACAGTGTGCAGTAATCTTTAAGTCTTGACTAACGATGACGTCTAAGTCATTGTGTGTCTGGACAATGGGTACTTCAGTGTTATTCATTGTGTATGTATCTGTACCTTGACGACCGATATGCATTACAATACACTTGGAAGTATTTATCGGTAATTTCCAGGTTCGGGACCATTCAGATAATCTCTCCAGGTCATTTTGGAGTTCTAAGCTATCACCATTACTTTGCATCGTTCTCTATATCTTGACATCGTCAGCATAGAGCAAGACCGATGACGATAGTAGACGAGGTAGGTCATTAACGTACAGGAGGAATAACATTGGTCCCAAAACTGTACTCTGGGGGACTCCACTAAGCACAGTTTCCCAGTTAGACAACTCGGAGTTCACCTGTACTGTTTGTTGACGCACAACTAGAAAGTCTTTTATCTACGTTAATAGATTGCCGCCAATCCCGACATTCCTTAGCTTAAATAGCAGCCGGTTGTGCGGAACTTTGTCGAAAGCATTGCTGAAGTCGATATAGGCTACGTCTATAGGTAACTTTTGGTACTTAAGAGCGCACCACCTTTCACGAGCGACCAATAAGTTGGTGAGACAAGAGTAACCTGTTCTAAAACCATGCTGCTTTTCGAAGAGGATCCAGTTTTCGTCGAGATACTTTAACAGTTCCTTCCGAATAATCTTTTCTAAGATTTTAACAACCACACTAGTTAGGCTAATTGGTCGGTAATTCTCAGGCTTATGTTTTGTAACTGTTTTGAAGAATGGACTTGTTATGGCGTGTTTCTATGGTATATACATTGCTTTAGTATTTAGAGAATACTTGAGCTTTGCCAAAGTTGTCCTCCACTAGTGATGAGGCAGTACTGTCTCCCCATAGTGAAGGAACATTTCTTCTTCTTTTTGCCCTTTGGTTTATATAGGAATACAAGCGTTTAGGGCGTTCTATGGATTCCTTTACGATTTTCTCTTCGTACAGCTTTCTGGGCTTACGAAAGGTTGAGGCACAGGTATTTCGAGCCTTTTGATACTGAGATTTTGCCTCGTCAGTCCCCAGTAACCTAAATCTATCCCACATTTTCCTTCTTTTACGGAGAAGGATGCGAACCTCCCTACTGAACCACGGTGGGGAGCTTCTCGACCCCCTAGGTGTAGTCTAACGGATGTGGGGGGCGGTAACTTTTAAGTATAAATTCCGGAATACGTCCCAAGCCGTTTCGATTGAGGACTCTGTGTCTATTGTCCAATCTACTGATGATGCTGAGTGCATGATGTCTGGTATGTTTGCTTTCCAGACGTTAGGTCTGGATTGAGCTGACGCGTGCTCGTGATCGACAGTTATACGGAAGTCAAAGGTTAAAACTGCATGATCACTTTTGCCTAGAGGTGGCATGTAATCCAGGTTTTCAACGTTATCCTCATAGTGAGTCAATATAAGATCTAGTAAGAATGATTCAGAGCCCGGGTCGTACCTAGTTGCTTCCTTCACGTGTTGCACTAGGGCACATGTGATAACCGCATCAACTAGTTCCTGACCGAAGGATCTATCTGGCGATTCAGTCCGCGGATTTCTCCAGTCCACCATGGGTGCATTAAAGTCCCCTAGGATTAGACATCGATCACTTCATGATAAAGTGTTGAGACTGCTTAGCAGGACCTCGTTTACCTCACAGCTGCGATAGATCAAACCAAGCAGCAACTCTTGTCCCTTGCATTTCAGGCGGCAGCTAACTAATTCATACGTCCCACTCTCATAGGATACACTGTCGATAATGGTGAATGGGATAGCATTCCTAATGAATAGAGCTACTCCCCCTCCTTTACGCTTTTGTATTCTATCGGCACTTACTAATGTAAAACCCTCGAAATCAAGTTCCCTACAATCTATAGACGGAGTCAGCCAAGTTTCTGTGACTGCTATTACGTCTGGCTTAGTTGAGTCAATCTGTTCACCTAGTTCCAATAGTTTATTGAGCAAGCTCCGGGCATTGTTGTAACAGATCCGAAGCCTATTTAAGTGGCCTCGTGCTTCACCCAGAGTGGCTTCGGCATCATCCTCTGTCGAAGCCTCAGTATCTAGTAGTAGTGGATCATCAATACCTGTATCCCTTTGATGATGGTTGCATTAGTTCTCCAAGTTTCAGCTCCGTACAGTAGGATTAACTGTCCTGACATTTGTATTGAAGCCTGTGATTTTGATATTGAATGACGGACAGTTTTTTTGAATTCAATATGCTATTTAACTGTAAGAGTGCTATCCTTGATTTGGCAGTCTTTACCTTTGAGCCTGCATCAGATACTCCTCACTCATCGATGATGCTTTCCAGGTGCGTGAAAGATTCTACATCTTCCAGACTTTCCCTTTCAAGTGCGGTTGTGTTGGTATTCTCAGTGTTGAATTTGTGGATGTTTAAAGATGCAGAGGCTACTAGTACATAAGTTGCTTCCATCTGAATTTGTTGTTGTGTATGGGATAAAAAGGGCCAGGTCATCTATGAAATCGAAATTGTCTAATTGATTCTGAGATATCCATTGTATTCCGTGATTTCCCTCAGATGTCGAAGTCTTCATAATCCAGTCAATCACCAGAAGAAAGAGGAGGGGGAAGAGTAGACAACCTTGTCTGACTCCTGTCCCTACTGGAAATGCATCTGTCAGCTGTCCTCCATGCACGACTTTGCACTGTAGTCCACCGTATGAGTTCTGGATAATGTTAACAATCTTCTAAAGAACTCCATAGTATCGAAGCAGTTTCTATAATGTTCTCCGGTCCACACTGTCAAACGCCTCCTCGTAGTCAATGAAGTTGATGTATGGTGATGAATTCCATTCAACTTATCGTTCAACTATGACTAGTAGTGTCTCAATTCGATCTGTGCACGATCGAACCATACGGAATCCAGCCTGTTGATCTCGAAGTTTGGGCGTCTACTGCGTCTTTCATCGGGTTCAAAAACAATCTGTTGAAAATTTTTACTGGTAATGACAGAAGTGTGATACCTCTGTAATTCTCACATTTGATCAGATCTCCTTTCTTTGGTATCTTGATGAGATATCCTTCTCTCCAGTCCGTTGGCACTTGTTCCTCTTCCCAAATCTTCTTGAATAGAAGGTGAAGCATATTTGCAGTTATTTCAATGTCTGACTTCAGTGCTTCTGCTGGTATATTGTCAGGTCCTGCCGCCTTCCCACTTTTGATTTGTCTGATGGCCATCTTGACTTCTTCGATCGTTGGTGGAGTGACATCTATTGGAAGGTCTGTGTGGGCTGCTTCGATGTTCGGTGGATTTAATGGAGCTGGCCTGTTCAGCAGTTCCTCGAAGTATTCTACCCATCTTTCCCTCTGTTCTCGAATCTCCGTGATTATTTTTCCTTCTTTGTCCATGACTGGTCTCTCTGGTTTGCTATATCTCCCTGCCAATTTCTTCGTTGTATCATATAGTTGTTTCATATTTCCTTTCCTTGCAGCTTTTTCCGCCGCCGTTGCTAGTTCTCCCATGTATTTCTGCTTGTCGGCTTTAATGCTTTTCTTCACTTCCCTGTTTGCTTCTGCGTAGTCTGCTTGTGCTTTGATTTTCTCTGCTCGTGTTCGGTTGTTGTTAATTGCTAGTTTCTTGTTCTTCCTTTCTTGAATTTTGTCCAGGGTTCCCATAGAGATCCATTCCTTGTGATGATGCTTCTTAGGACCAAGAACCTCCTGACACGTTGAAGTTAGTGCTTCTTTTATCCCTTTCCAGTTGTCCTCCAAAGTAGTTTCTTGTTCTTTCAGTAGATCCTGTAGAGCTTGGAACCTGTTGTTGAGAGTTATATTGAATTCATGGAGCTTGTCAGTATCTCGAAGGAAGGCTGTATTAAACCTTTGTAGTGCTATTTGTCCAGTTGTCCAGTGTTTCTTAAGCTTCAGTCTCATCTTGGCCACAACCAGGTGGTGATCTGAAGCTATGTCAGCTCCTCTCCGGGTTCTCACATCTTCCATTGATCTTCGGAATTTTTTGTTGATACAAATATAATCTATCCGGCTCTCTGTGATGAGGTCCGGTGAGATCCATCCATTGTGTGTGCGTTTGTGCGGAAATATTGTGCCGCCTATAACCAATTTGTTGAATGCACATAGATATGCAAATCTCTCCTCGTTTTCATTTCTCTCTCATAGTTCATATCGTTTTTTTAATGAGTTTGTTTTCTACTCCTACTCCTACTCTAGCATTTGTTTTAATAATTTCACTTCACTATACTGATAAGATGTGGTCAGTTGAGCCAAGTGAATTTTGTGTCAGGTTCTATATTGCTTATGAATAACTGAGTATATCGGATATAGTTCTGGCTTAAATCCGTTAAGCTTAATCAGTGAGATTGTATGTTAAGACATAGTTATAGAGAGTTTAGAAGCCTCATGCTGAGATGATATATATGGGAACGTAAGAATACTGCCTGACATACCGTATTCTGAGCGAAATCTCATCCGGAACATCCCTAAGGAATCTCGCTAGTTTTTCCGCAGAAGAAATATCATTGTGCAAGATGTACCGGAAAACACTCACCCTGATCATACAAACTCTGATATTAGAGAATGGTTATTCATCAAGCAATTCTTGAAGCTTAAGAAATACTTACTCAACAAGTGAGGAGACTAGCCAAGAAGGACGAAGATTCTAGACCCCGGGTAAGGAAGATAACTTTCCCATCGTCGCATATGGCGGCTGCAACTGTAGAAGTATTTCGTGCCAACAGATGTCGGTTGCCGACTGGAATCCATATGCATCCGGAGAGGGTACAGGACGCTAGTATCAAACACAAAGGCAAGTTGAAGCTGACAATTCCACTCGTGGACTGTCTTGATTATAAAAAAAACGTGTAAAGGACAGGGACTACCAACTCGGTAAACATTGTATAGGTAGGCTATCTGTCCATTCACGTAAGACTCATACAGACAAACAGGAAGAAGCTCACACGTTCCAAATTGAGAACATAAATTGCTTATACATGAACGCCGCGAGTTTGTCAAACAAAGTGGATGAGCTACGTGAACTTAGCAACGCTAATGATGCTCATTTGATAGGAATATCCAAAACTTGGATACCTCAGTTTGCGGACCAGGAGTTAGCAATGCCTGGAATGTCTTCATTTCGCAACGACAGGAAAATGGGAATGGGGGGCGGGGTAGCATTATACATACGAACATGCCTGGAGACACACCAAATTCACAACTAAGAGTTTCTCAATCTTGATGAATCCGTATGGTGCTCAGTAAGATTGTCTACCACCTCGAGGTGTCTAGTCGGAGTCATTTACAGGAAGCCCACTGCTGAAATCAGGTACTACAATTGTATGATGGAAGGATTAACCCGCTCTACTCGTCTCGGATTCACTCATATCCTCATTCTAGGGGACTTCAATCTTCCTAAAGTCAATTTCGTGGAAAATACCGACATTGGTGGTGAAAACTCTGCTGAAATTTGGTTCTTCAAGCTTATTGAGGATGTGAGATTATTCGAAAACGTGAAGTCGGCAACTCGTTGGAGAAACAGTCAGACGCCGTTACTCTTAGACTGGGTACTTACAAATGGATAATTCTCAGTCGACGACCTCTCAGTCCTGCCTCCTCTGGGTAAAAGTGATCACGCCGTCATAGCCTTCACTTTTGTCAGCAAAACTGAGCTAAGATATCCCACAACAACAGGCGCTGGAATTTCAAAAGGCTGAATGTATCAGCATTGCAGGACTACCTACAGCAGGTGAGTTGGGATGTTTACCCTGAAGTGGAAGTGGATGCCCACTGGGATTTTTTACTGCACACACTCTCATGTGCTATCAAGCATTCAGTCCATGAAACGGTCCCCAAAAGCTACAAGCAACTTACAATCATCAAGAATCGCACTCTTCGTTTGCTGAGCCGCAAAAGGCACTTTTGGGCTACATACAGACGAACTGATAAAGTCGGCGCGTGCGGGCGATACAAAAATATAAGCAACATATGCACATAGGCAATAAGATTTAGTAAATACATAGTAAATGTATCCACATATGTAAGTTGACTCAAGAAGCTAAGATAAGACATGCTTCAGTACCACATCAAGCTTATCGATAAATTTGTTTCTAATTCGAAAAGCTTATTCCGTTACGCGGATTCTCTTCGACAATCCGAAACTGGAGTTTCCCAAGTGCTAGATCCTAACGGTCCAACCAATAACGACGGAGATGCCACTAACCTTTTGGCTGAACAATACTCTCGGACATTTCAACAGACTCACATAAACTATACTGACGAAAGCTTCACATGCATCTGTACAGGACTTTCCGAAGTGAACCTAGGCGCCAACCTGGTGTTCCGTGAAATGCAGAACCTAAGAAAAGACACTTCTCCTGGTCAGGATATGGCTCATTCTGCTATACTGGGGGAAGCAGCTTCAATGTTTTCAACACCGCTTAGAGTGATGTTCTCACGCCTGCTAAATCGAGGCAAACTACCGGAAATTTGGAAGCTGGCTCACATCACACCAATTTTCAAAGGAAGTCGACGCAGTGAAACCTCAAGCTACCGACAAGTGGCCCTTCTCTCTATACCTTCTAAAATTGTAGGTTCCCTGATATGCGATGGCATACACGAGTGTGTAGTACCCTCACACTTCTCATCCCAACAGCATGGTTTCGGGAATGGTCACTCCCGTATGATCAACCTGATGACTGCGGTGGACAGACGGACAAGCATCCTTGATCGCAAGGAAAGGTTGACATCATTTACCTTGATTTCTCAAAAGATTTTGACAGATTCAACCATATATTTCTTATCAATAAGCTCATATAACTGGGTATCAAACCACCTCTAATTGACTAACACACTTCATATCTAAAAATTCGATATTTTAAGGTCAGGGTTAAGTTCGCTTTCCCTCAGGCTATGGAATGACCTGGTGGGGTTACACAGGGCTCATCACTAGGATCTCTTCTCTTCTTGATTTATATAAGCGATCTTCCACAACAAGTATCGTCTGACTTATCGGCTTTTTCTGGTGATGTGAAACTTTGGAGAGAGATACGCAACCAAGGGGATATACTGCCACTTCAGGAGGATCTGACTGGACTTCAAAGTTGGGAAGACGACAACGGACTTGCCTTCAACACTTCAAAGTGTAAAATGGTTCATCTGAGGCATGTTGTGGAGTACAGTTACGATTTAGGAAGCTCCTCTCTAGAAGTATCCCAAGTCGAGAAACATTTAGGAGTGTTTGTACCCTACGACCTGAAGTCTTATGCTAACTTTGACAAAAATGCCTTTCAAGCAAACCTTGCACTGATAACACTGAAGCACATTTTTGGCCCGTTTGACGGAAGAATTTTCCATCTAATCTTCAACAGTTTTATTCGTCCACATTTAGAATACGGAAACATAGTAATTCCTTCCTCACTCCCAAAGTATAAGGACACTTTGAAGAGTATCCAATGGTGAGCCACGAAATCAGTTCGGGGACTCAAATTCAAACGTTATGAGGAGTATAGGCGTCTTAGAGGTGGCTTTCTGATGGCTAACAGCATCCTTAACACTTTTGGTTATCCCCTTAAATATCTACTTAAGCATAGTCTTAATACTAACCTAGGGGGTAATTCCCAGAAACTGGAGACCCAACATAGCAGAACAGACTGTAGACACAACTTCTACTCCTTAAGAGTTGTCAAATGCTGGAATTAGATGCCGAATGGGCTAGTCCAAGCGACTTCTCAGGAGTCCTTTAAGAGTAAATTGACCTATTCTTAAGGACTATAGTACTTATAAGGATAACACCTTATTATGATTTATCAATTTCTTTTTTCCCTCTATTATCGTTAATCTTCAGTATCCAGTCTACAGTAATAAGGATAGTAGGTTGATGAACCTGTGTTAATACTGACAGAATACCTTCCAGTGAAGGTCCAGCTTTTTCTTGAATATGTTCACCGATGGTGCTGATACCACTTGTTCTGGTAAAGTGTTCCAGTCATTGACCACTCGATGAGAAAAACAGGAACCCAACTTTAGTTTATTAGATCGCGGTTTCAGAACCTTCTTGCTATGACCTCGGAGATTATTAGTGCTGGAGGGAGCAAAAAGATAAGACATATTAACACCCAGATCATAATTAAAGATACGAAATGCCAGTATAAGGTCACCTCGTGTCCCACGATAAGATAAGGGGAAAAGATTTAGACGTTTTAAACGCTCATCGTAATGGAGTTTAGAAAGACCCTTTACTAATTTTGTCCCTACACGCTGGACACGCTCAAGCGATTTAGTATCCTTTATCAGACATGGGCTAGCCGCTTGGATACAGTATTCTAAGTGTGGCCTTACATAGGTGGGATATAAAATTTGAAGCATATCCTCGTCGAAGTATTTAAATGCTCTGCGAAGCGACCATAGAGCACGATAGCCTTTGGAAGCAACCGCATTGCAGTGCGTAGTGGTTTTCAAGTCGTGTCTTATAGTTAATCCTAAGTCTTTGTGCTCATGAACGCGTAGCAGAGATGTACCATTAATGATATAATGGTAACTAATATGGTGTCAGTTGTGCATGAGCACGCTCTTCCTGGAATTAACTTCCAAGCCACAATCATGAGCCCACCTAACTAATTCGTCTAAATCTGCTTGCAGATAACAACGATCAGTCTCATTTCTTATTGTTCTCCAGATTTTAACATCATCCGCAAACAATAACGTCGACGACTTAAGTAATAATGGTAGTTCATTAATATACAGAAGGAAAAGTAAAGGGCCCAATATGGTGCCTTGGGGTACACCACTTTTGACCGGTTTCCATTCGGATAACGTTCCATTGACCCTTACTCTCTGTCTGCGGTCACATAAGAAGCTTCCTATCCATTCCTGTATAGCACCTGTTATACCAAAGCTCGAGAGCTTTTGCATAAGACCTAAGTGTGAAACCTTATCAAACGCTTTGCTAAAATCTATGAATATCACGTCGACAGACTGGCCGTTGTCTAGGGCAGCTGTCCAATCCTCTTTCGCAATGAGTAAGTTAGTCAAGCATGAATGCTTGTTACGAAACCCATGTTGCTCGGGAGTTAACAGATTGTACGAATCTACGTGGCTCAGTAGCTTAGCCCGAATTAATTTTTCAAGTAACTTAACTACTATACTGGTCAGGCTAACAGGCCGGTAGTTAGATACGATCCGTCTCTGACCATCCTTAAATATAGGACTAACTATGGCGTCATTCCAGTCTCTAGGTAGTTGAGCGCGTGAAAGGGACATGTTGAAGAGCATCGTGAGCGGTCTTGAGATAATGTCCACAAGCGACGACAGCAAACGTGGGTGCAAACCATCGGGGCCCGGTATCTTACAAGGTTTTAGGTTGGTTATCAAAGGAAGAACAATATCCTCTGTCACGTGTGAAGGTCCTATGGCTGGTATCTCGTTGTAAATGGGACAAGTAGTTGTAACACAACACGTAGAGTAGACTTCAGTGAAACAGTTAGCAAATGTCTCCGATTTCGCTAGATCAGATTCGTTTAACAGTAACGGAGGGATACTATCACTACGTTTCGTCCGCCTTTAAACGTACGAAAACAGTCGCTTCGGACAGGTACAGCTATCGTATGCCAACTGTCGTTCGTAAGCCTTGCGGGATTTAGCTATGGTCTTTTTACATATATTCCGGGTTTTTTATATTCGCAATTAAATGATGCCTGGCTCGTTGATAAGATTAAGTCCCAGAAGTGTTTCCTACGCTTCAACAGCTTCCGGGTTTCCTTATGAATCCATGGGGGGCAATGTGACAGCTCACGTGCTGACCATGGGATAAACGGTTGAGTTACGGATTCGAACGTAGACTTAAACCTATTAAGGTAACATGGTGGTTGGAGGTGGTCTAATGGAAATCTGGTCACCACTCGTCTCTTGTTCTTGCTCTACTCATGATGGATGTTACTTATCACATTAAGACGTAAGGATATTTTATGCCACGAACTCTTCGAAGATAAAAATTTTCCTTCATTAGGTGACCTTTCCAAAGGATAATTTTAAACGTAATGAAAAAACGCTAAATCACTTACATCACCTGTTCAACGATGAAAAGTGATAGGAGGATGCAATATTGAAGTGAATTACTTTTCTATCTATATCTCTAAGCTTGACATTTCTGTGAATCGTATCTTGCTCACGGTATTCAGTCGGTAACAAACAAATTGGTTTTAGAATATCTTACAATACTTTTTAAGTAAATTTCAAAGAACGATCTACGATACTACATATGAAATTGTCTTATTTTTGTATTTTTGAGGTTTTGAAAATCCAAGAATCGAAGGCGAAGTTATACTCAACAACTACTT
>NC_031502.1:55312460-55343276 GCF_000237925.1 Schistosoma mansoni
TTCGTAAATTTAAACCCCCCTTATGTGTACAAAAACAATTTGTCGTAACCTTGAATTTACCTTGGTAATCCTTAAGTCATTCTATGGCCTAGAATAACGCGACAATTTCTTATTCTTTCTCCCCCCTTAGTTATTTTAGTTGTACTTTTATTTATTTGTTTGTTTGACCTTTATTAATTTTCATATAAAAATGCCTTGACAAGTATATGTGTGACCAGATTGTTCGAAATGTATAGCGCAAATACATCACATTTTTCAGATCAACTACGTCTTCTCATTGTTCTATCGAAAGGTTCATTTTTCTTATGAAATAAATTCCAGATGAGTATGAATATGCCAATTTCGCAAGCGGCTTGGAAGAGTTTCTGATATCTTATGGTGAGTTGGAATTAATCGTAAATTAGACAATATACTGACATTCGGATTGGAACGTAGACCTGAACCTATTCCATGCATCATCAATCGATCCATCAGCATCGACTGACCAGTCAATTGAGATAGCATAGTCCCTGATTGCCGGAAAATCAGCTCTCCAGATATTAGGACGGGGTGGAGCAGATCCAAATTCTTTACCATGTATCCGGAACTTAAAGGAAAGTACGACATGGTCACTATTCACCAGTGAGGGAAGTTGTTGAATGTCGACGATATCTTCACAGTGGTGTGTGAGGACAAGGTCTATCGATGACGGATTATGTTCCAAGTCTATATGTGTCGGCTTAACGATACATTGTACAAGTGCACATTGAATAATTGATGACAGAAGGACGCTATCGAAACCCCCACCTGGAGCTGTGAGCTCTATCCAGTTTATATGGGGTGCATTGAAGTCTCCAACGATGAGACAACATTCTGCTTTACTCCAAGAACAGACGTGTTTTAGGATAAAGTCGTCAGCGAGACAACACGGACTACGATATATTCCTCCTATCGTCACTAACCCGTTTCTAGACCTAATTGTACAACATACTACCTCACACGTACCACTTACATGCGCCTCCGATATGATCGAGTGGTCCCTAACATATAATATTATGCCTCCTCCCTTGCGACTTCTAACTCTATCACTTCTGATATAGATGTAGCCTGAAATGACTGGAGAACAGTCTATATCTACAGTGAGCCAAGTTTCGGTGATAACAATTATATCCGGATTTAAGCCGTCTACCATCAAACTTAGTTCAGACATCTTATTCCGACGACTACGGGCATTCGTATAATACACATTTAGGGTGGTTTTGGAGACATGCATTCTACCCACACAGGTCTCGGAAGCATTGGCTTCCAAAACCTGACTACCCGAAAACCCTTAATCGTAAGGTTCGCTTCACCGTTTAGCCTTCGAGTTTTTAACTCTGTTAGGGCATTCTTCCACTTGGTTCGATCCTCAAGTGGCCAGTCAGGTCGAATACGAATGTTTGAGTCCCGAGTTTTGCGTGCGTTATTCAGTAATACGTCCCTTTCCTCAAAATTACCGAGTACTAATTTAAGGATCCTTCTCTGTTGGGTTTCGCCTCCAACATACTTACCGAGTCTGATGACTTTCGAGATATGTACCCCTGGGACCTCCTCTGGCAGTATATTTCCGATGATAGATCCCACTAACTGCAGGTCGTGGGCATGTCTCTTAGCGGGATCGGTGTCTTTCGATTCTTCCAAGTTCCAGATGATTACACTAGGCACCTGTTTAACTTCCTTAAAAGTCGTGTTTATGGCTTTCGACCGTGATGTCAGATCCTGCCGGTAAGCTACTGGCTTCTTACTGTTACCTTTCTTTATAACAGTGTTGTGTGAGTCGAGCGAGTTACTCCCAACAACATTTGGTGGAGTTAGACTATTTCCATCCACAACAGTATTAAATATTTTCTTACATTTGGACTTGAGCGGAGTTGCCTGATGCGATGGACGTGAGTCCAACGATGACTTATCGACTATACGCGCGCTTTCTTTGGGTATTTTTCCTTCTCTTTTACGTTTCCGCGTAATCCATTTACCACTATTCTCAGCATCCAGATTGGAACTATTCTGGACGATAGTGGTTCTAGCCGGGTCCTCAGTCGCTGCTAAAGCGACTGGTCCCTCAATACTTAATGGCATGGCTTTCATTGGTTGTACCGGAGTACAAATTTTTGCTTTATGTTGCGAAATTGGGTGTCTGGTACCTGCCATGGCAGCATTTACGACACTGATACAATCTTCATTATCAGTATCCATGTTGCCGGCACGACCTACGTCGACCTTTTTAGCTAACACTAGAAGGCTGATGGCTTCCTGAATGGGTAATGTCTTGCTTGAGCAACAACACATACAGAGCCAATGAGAATTTGGTTTCGAGCACCTTTTATAGGCAGCAGGGCTTAAGCGGGTGCACATTTTATGAAACCACTTCTTACACTCGTTACATTGCATCCCTTCTTCCACGGGGAATAAGCAATATGGCTGTCCACACTTGTGTACAGAGCCGACCATCTTAGAATAAAGCAAAATGATAGGCAAGGTAGATATGTAAGATAAATCACAACCTCATCAAATAAACAAGCCACAGTCGACCAAGAATGCTTTGATGCAGTAAATACACAAAAGCAGGATCAAAACACACAAATACAATGTCACGTTAACTGAAATAAATTCAATTAAAGTGTAAACGGTAGTTTTGATACGTAATTTACGATCAAAACAGTGAATTAAGCTCAACGTGAAACAATACCACTGTCCTTTTAAATAGCGCGCGCTTTGATTCACACCTAGGTTCCTGCCTGGAGGTATTGGTGATCCACTGCTACTAGACACGGAAGCCCGTTAAGCGAAAGCTTCTATCCCTTCCACAACCATTTGAATCATTTGAACCACTTGCCCCTTTACTGCCCGGCACTTTTGGAAAATGACCAAAAAGTCAAGGGATGACCTCCTAAGCTTTCTCAAGGCTGTCGGGTAATCTATTCCTGTTTTTGTTTATTTCTACCAGCAAAAACTATGAATCAAGAAATTTTCTTGAGAAGGACAATGAATTCTCATCAGTAGTTAGTGATTTGGTGTTTGAACTGGGAAAATCTCACGATGTCTCTTCGAATGTTTATCCACTTACAGGTTACAGGTTCATTTTTAAAGCAATTAGTCCCTTTTATAAATTTCGATAGAACAATGAGAAGACGTAGTTGATCTGAAAAATGTGATGTATTTGCGCTATACATTTCGAACAATCTGGTCACACATATACTTGTCAAGGCATTTTTATATGAAAATTAATAAAGGTCAAACAAACAAATAAATAAAAGTACAACTAAAATAACTAAGGGGGGAGAAAGAATAAGAAATTGTCGCGTAGTCCCTGATTGCCGGAAAATCAGCTCTCCAGATATTAGGACGGGGTGGAGCAGATCCAAATTCTTTACCATGTATCCGGAACTTAAAGGAAAGTACGACATGGTCACTATTCACCAGTGAGGGAAGTTGTTGAATGTCGACGATATCTTCACAGTGGTGTGTGAGGACAAGGTCTATCGATGACGGATTATGTTCCAAGTCTATATGTGTCGGCTTAACGATACATTGTACAAGTGCACATTGAATAATTGATGACAGAAGGACGCTATCGAAACCCCCACCTGGAGCTGTGAGCTCTATCCAGTTTATATGGGGTGCATTGAAGTCTCCAACGATGAGACAACATTCTGCTTTACTCCAAGAACAGACGTGTTTTAGGATAAAGTCGTCAGCGAGACAACACGGACTACGATATATTCCTCCTATCGTCACTAACCCGTTTCTAGACCTAATTGTACAACATACTACCTCACACGTACCACTTACATGCGCCTCCGATATGATCGAGTGGTCCCTAACATATAATATTATGCCTCCTCCCTTGCGACTTCTAACTCTATCACTTCTGATATAGATGTAGCCTGAAATGACTGGAGAACAGTCTATATCTACAGTGAGCCAAGTTTCGGTGATAACAATTATATCCGGATTTAAGCCGTCTACCATCAAACTTAGTTCAGACATCTTATTCCGACGACTACGGGCATTCGTATAATACACATTTAGGGTGGTTTTGGAGACATGCATTCTACCCACACAGGTCTCGGAAGCATTGGCTTCCAAAACCTGACTACCCGAAAACCCTTAATCGTAAGGTTCGCTTCACCGTTTAGCCTTCGAGTTTTTAACTCTGTTAGGGCATTCTTCCACTTGGTTCGATCCTCAAGTGGCCAGTCAGGTCGAATACGAATGTTTGAGTCCCGAGTTTTGCGTGCGTTATTCAGTAATACGTCCCTTTCCTCAAAATTACCGAGTACTAATTTAAGGATCCTTCTCTGTTGGGTTTCGCCTCCAACATACTTACCGAGTCTGATGACTTTCGAGATATGTACCCCTGGGACCTCCTCTGGCAGTATATTTCCGATGATAGATCCCACTAACTGCAGGTCGTGGGCATGTCTCTTAGCGGGATCGGTGTCTTTCGATTCTTCCAAGTTCCAGATGATTACACTAGGCACCTGTCTAACTTCCTTAAAAGTCGTGTTTATGGCTTTCGACCGTGATGTCAGATCCTGCCGGTAAGCTACTGGCTTCTTACTGTTACCTTTCTTTATAACAGTGTTGTGTGAGTCGAGCGAGTTACTCCCAACAACATTTGGTAGAGTTAGACTATTTCCATCCACAACAGTATTAAATATTTTCTTACATTTGGAGTTGATGATGGAACGGATGTTCTAGTTTTGCAACTAGCTACCAGTAGCACCTATATTCGATTGTTCCCAGTCAGATAGAAATCAGAAGTCAGACGAGAAGAGGTAGGAAAGATATGTTTGATTCGTTACCAATATATCGAGGACCTTTTCTATAAGCTGGCTAATGAATCGTAGGAGCTGTGTCCCACGCCGTGTTGAAACGTGATCTGGTACGGATGCATGACCGAAAGCCTTCAGCTAAACAAGTCCACTTAAACGACGTGGTCAGCATCCAATGCCGAACACTTACTGAGCTATTGATTTTGGGGAATTATTTACAGCTACAGATCACTCCCCCCTAGTGAGGTAGTGATGCCCCTAAGACGTGACCAGCCAGAAGTTTAAACCCAACGAGTTTGTCGTTGGTAAACACTCTTCTGATAGCTTGCTTCGTTTAGCAGCGTCTGGTCGTCTTTCCTTAAACTATGGGACCAAAATGTACAACATAGCAATAAAGAAATATAGTACAATGAAAAATTCCGGTTTCTTGCGAAACTTCGTCGTTCTTTTCCAGCCGTCCTGGAAAAGAGGAAAAATAGAACGTGTGAGTGCATGTCAAAAATACACTCGTACTTGCATAGGGACACAAGATGAGCGGGAAAAAAAATGAATAAACTAATACACTTACAAAAAGCGTAAGTGCGATCGAAAAAAAGGTTTTCTTTTGGGTTTTTTTATGTATAAAAATGTATATATACGCTCAAAAAAAAATAAAAATGTTTTTTTTGTTTTTTTTATATAAATAAAAAAATGAGCATATTAAAAAAAATTTTATGATAAACTATGAAAGGGTAATTCAAGATAAAGCTTATGTCCTACGTGCAATATTCGTTAAGATGTTCTGGAAATCTTACTCGTCTTCCAGAACGCGTTGTTTTAGGTTTATCTATTGTCGTTGGCGAAGTATCAAGTTTTGTGTCGGTTGTCGTGTAGGGTACTACAAGTGTAGTAGCTGTGTCGTTTGCTTGTACCGAAGGAAAATCGACGTAGCTAGGGTTTCCTTCTAGGTACGCAGCTTTGAGTCGATCGATACTGATGCTATCGTTCGTACCGTTCTTATCGACTACATAGTACTTAGGTTCGCGTTGAAGAACTTTGAAGGGTCCTTCGTATGCTGATTCGAGGGGTCGTCGATGTGAGTCTCGACGAACGAAGACGTGTGTACTATGTTGTAATTCGAGTTGAACGAAAACATCAGTTGATTGAGGTCGAGTGTGAGCAGGTTTTACTGAACGCATAGCGTTTGAAAGCCTACTCGTGTAAGAGTTTAGATCCATGTTCAATGAAGAAGCTGAAGGATCCACGAATTCTCCTGGGAGTCGGAGTGTCGTTCCGTAAACGAGTTGAGATGCCGTGTATCCAATGTCAGCTTTCACTGCATTGCGGATACCTAGCAAGACAAGTGGAAGAGCCCCTGTCCACTGTGAAACGTTTGAAGCTGATAATGAAGCTTTTAGTTGTCGATGAAAACGTTCTACCAACCCGTTTGCTTGTGGGTGGTAGGCGGTCGTTCAGAAGCGCGTGATTCCTAATAGTGAGGTCAGACAACGGAAAAGTCCAGATTCGAACTGGCGTCCGCGGTCTGTAGTGATGGTTGAAGGGCAGCCACTGTTTCGGCAGTAATGTCCTTAATCGGTACTGCTTCTGGCCATCGAGTGAAACGGTCTACGCATGTTAGGAGATATGAGTATCCGTTCGAGTCGGGTAAGGGTCCTACCAAATCTAAATGGACGTGGTCAAAACGCGCGTCAGGGGTCTTGAAAGAGCCTAAGGGACATTTGTTGTGCCTTACGACCTTAGCTTTCTGACAGCTTACACAGGAGCGTGCCCACTCCTTCACGTCTTTATTCATGCCAGGCCAGCAAAACCGTTCGGCTATAAGTTTGACTGTTGCACGAGCACCTGGATGAGAAAGATTGTGCAACGTATTGAAGACGTTGCGTCGATAATGTTTTGGTACTATTGGACGATCCCTACCTGTAGATGTGTCACAGAGTAAGGTTTCCTTACCTGTTCCCATCTGCCTAATACTTAGTTTAAGAGTTGTCGAGGATAACTCATGCTGAAGATCAATGTCTTCTTTTTGAAGCTGAGCGAGTTTAAGAAGGTCGATTCCTTGGAAACTGTTCAAGGAACTTATTCGAGACAAGGCGTCTGCGACTACATTGTTTGCTCCAGAAATATGTTGTATGTCTGAAGTAAACTGCGAAATGTAGTCGAGTTGTCGAGACTCTCGCGGTGAGTACTTGTCTGAGGATGAACTTAAAGAGAAGGTACGAGGTTTGTGATCGGTAAAAAGCGTGAATTCTCTTCCTTCGATGGAATGTAGAAAATGCCGTACAGCACAATACATAGCTAGGAGTTCCCTACCGAACGTGCTGTACCTAGATTACGTGTCTAACAACCGTCTCGAGAAAAATCCTAAAGGTTGCCACGAGTTGTTAACCCATTGTTGTAAGACTGCTCCGATTGCTGAGTCGGATGCGTCTACTGCGATACTAATGGGCGCTTGAATGTCCTGATGAGCAAGCAGGGTTGCTCTAGCGATGTGTTCCTTAACTGTGGAGAATGCTTTGCGGGCTGTGTCGTCTAAACTAATTGATTTTGCATTTCCACGAAGTTGGTCGGTTAACGGCTTCATAAGGGATGCGCATTTAGGTATGAACCGTCTATAGAAACTTACGAGTCCGTTAAAAGTTCGTAACTGCTTGATCGTGGTCGGTTCTGGGTAATCCAGAATGGCCGCCACTTTGCTCCTAAGTGGTCGGATGCCTTGGGCATCAATAGTGTGTCCTAAGAAGTCTAAAGATTTGGTTCCGATTTGACATTTCTGAATGTTGACAGTAATGCCATGCCTTTGGAGTCGATTGAAAACAATGTCCAGATGCTTGAGATGTGATTCTCTGTCCGGACTTGCTATTAGACAGTCATCAACATACGCATGTACGAAGTTGAGACCTCGGAAGACGTCGTCTATAAACCTTTGGAAGGTTTGAGCAGCATTTCTTAAACCAAAAGGCATTCGTAGAAATTCGTAAAGACCGAAGGGAGTGATGATGGCGGTTTTAGGGATGTCGTCAGGTGCCATAGGGATTTGGTTATAAGCTTTAACCAAGTCGATTTTCGAAAAGACAGTTGTACCTTTCAAGGTAGCTGTCAAATCGTGAATATGAGGCAGCGGGTAACGATCGGGAATGGTTTTAGCATTCAGACACCGATAATCACCAGTTGGCCGCCAATCATTGCTGTCCTTTTTAGGGACCATGTGCAATGGGGATGCCCATGGACTATTCGATGGTCGAATTATCCCTAGGTCCATCATGTGGTCGAATTCGGTTTAGCTAACCTAAGCTTCTCGGGAGCGAGTCTTCGAGCTTTCGAAAATACAGGTGGTCCTGTAGTCGAGATGTGATGTGTAACATTGCTGGTTACACAAGGTAATTTCGATTGCGATTGGTATATCCCGGGGTATTTGTCGAGTACGGATTGGTACAACGGGTCTATGGCGTGCTTAATCGTGACTGGGGATAACCTGCAACCAGAACAAGGAGTTACGCAAACGGATAACGTAGTGTTTCCGTCTATTAACCTTCGTGCGCGTGTGTCGATGAGTAGATTGTGGTGTTGTAACAGGTCTACACCAATGATTGGCATAGAGACATCTGCAACCACGAAAATCCAGTGTATGGGTTTGCGTAAACCCACGTTAAGGTAGACGTACCTTTTACCGTAAGTAGCGATCGGCTTTCCGTTTGCCGTTTGTTTGTAAATTTAAAACAGACTCGCGAAGTCTGTCGTCGGGATTTGCTGAAAGAACGCTAACTTCTGCGCCAGTGTCGACGAGGTAGCGAACTTTCGTAGTCACATCCGTGACATATAAGAGGCGGCTGTGTTCGCCGGCTACGGTTGCCGTTAACGCGTGCCGGCTGGGAAGTTTCCCGAACTGTTTTTCGTGTCACTCGATTTTGGGGTCGGATAATTGCAGGGTTTCCTGCAATTTTTAGAGGATTTACCGTACTGGTTGTGATACCAGCACCAGTCGGGGTTGTCTGTCTCTCGACCACGAGAGACAGATCTCTTACGTGAAACGCTCCTACGTGAGGATTTTGGCCGACTACGGTCATTACGAACTCTAAGATATCTTGTAAGCGTGTGACATAGTTCGGCCATGTCAGTCGAGGTCGATTGGGGTTTTTCTTTGATAGTAAAAACCTCGGCCTTAGAAAATTTGGTGATTTCCAAGATTCGATCGGCAGATGCAGCTAGTTCATCTATGGCATTGTTTTGAAATGAAACAAGCACTGCCTGCACCTGTTGAGGGAGTTTAGACAAGAAAAGTTGTCTAAATAGGCCATCATCGAAAGTTCGTTGGCCAATGACTTCTCTCATTCTAAGCAACATGTCCGTCGCAGAACCATGTTGTAAGTCGATATTGTTAAGGAGTTGGTCTAACCGTTGTCGATCAGTTAGGTCTCCGCGTTTTAAAATCGATAGTTTAAGCGTTTCGTAAGGTTCGGGAACATCACTAGTAAACATACTAGGTGTTACGTACCTGTTAAACTCGCGCGGTAACGCCTTGACTACAGCGAGGAAACGTGTGCGCGAGTCCGTGATTCCGTGCATGCAAAAATCAGCTTCTGCATAGCAGAACCAGGACTCGATATTGTCGGGCCAAAATGGCGTTAACTGAATCGAAATAGGGGGAATAGACTTTAACTTAAAAACCTTGGGTGAGTGTTCCGTCATAGTAATATAGCTAAAAAATTCGCGAAAAAAGTATATCACAATATATAAAATTCAAATAAAGAATAACAATGAATAATAATATTCCAAAATGGAACAGACTCACAGTATATTGACTTGGTGTACCAGATCACGTCGGTCTCACCAATGATGATGGAACGGATGTTCTAGTTTTGCAACTAGCTACCAGTAGCACCTATATTCGATTGTTCCCAGTCAGATAGAAATCAGAAGTCAGACGAGAAGAGGTAGGAAAGATATGTTTGATTCGTTACCAATATATCGAGGACCTTTTCTATAAGCTGGCTAATGAATCGTAGGAGCTGTGTCCCACGCCGTGTTGAAACGTGATCTGGTACGGATGCATGACCGAAAGCCTTCAGCTAAACAAGTCCACTTAAACGACGTGGTCAGCATCCAATGTCGAACACTTACTGAGCTATTGATTTTGGGGAATTATTTACAGCTACAGACTTGAGCGGAGTTGCCTGATGCGATGGACGTGAGTCCAACGATGACTTATCGACTATACGCGCGCTTTCTTTGGGTATTTTTCCTTCTCTTTTACGTTTCCGCGTAATCCATTTACCACTATTCTCAGCATCCAGATTGGAACTATTCTGGACGATAGTGGTTCTAGCCGGGTCCTCAGTCGCTGCTAAAGCGACTGGTCCCTCAATACTTAATGGCATGGCTTTCATTGGTTGTACCGGAGTACAAATTTTTGCTTTATGTTGCGAAATTGGGTGTCTGGTACCTGCCATGGCAGCATTTACGACACTGATACAATCTTCATTATCAGTATCCATGTTGCCGACACGACCTACGTCGACCTTTTTAGCTAACACTAGAAGGCTGATGGCTTCCTGAATGGGTAATGTCTTGCTTGAGCAACAACACATACAGAGCCAATGAGAATTTGGTTTCGAGCACCTTTTATAGGCAGCAGGGCTTAAGCGGGTGCACATTTTATGAAACCACTTCTTACACTCGTTACATTGCATCCCTTCTTCCACGGGGAATAAGCAATATGGCTGTCCACACTTGTGTACAGAGCCGACCATCTTAGAATAAAGCAAAATGATAGGCAAGGTAGATATGTAAGATAAATCACAACCTCATCAAATAAACAAGCCACAGTCGACCAAGAATGCTTTGATGCAGTAAATACACAAAAGCAGGATCAAAACACACAAATACAATGTCACGTTAACTGAAATAAATTCAATTAAAGTGTAAACGGTAGTTTTGATACGTAATTTACGATCAAAACAGTGAATTAAGCTCAACGTGAAACAATACCACTGTCCTTTTAAATAGCGCGCGCTTTGATTCACACCTAGGTTCCTGCCTGGAGGTATTGGTGATCCACTGCTACTAGACACGGAAGCCCGTTAAGCGAAAGCTTCTATCCCTTCCACAACCATTTGAATCATTTGAACCACTTGCCCCTTTACTGCCCGGCACTTTTGGAAAATGACCAAAAAGTCAAGGGATGACCTCCTAAGCTTTCTCAAGGCTGTCGGGTAATCTATTCCTGTTTTTGTTTATTTCTACCAGCAAAAACTATGAATCAAGAAATTTTCTTGAGAAGGACAATGAATTCTCATCAGTAGTTAGTGATTTGGTGTTTGAACTGGGAAAATCTCACGATGTCTCTTCGAATGTTTATCCACTTACAGGTTACAGGTTCATTTTTGTTATGAAATAAATTCCAGATGAGTATGAATATGCCAATTTCGCAAGCGGCTTGGAAAAGTTTCTGATATCTTATGGTGAGTTGGAATTAATCGTAAATTAGACAATATACTGACATTCAGACAAGAGCAATAAAGAATTTAGTAAATTTTTTTAAGGTTCCACTCATAAAATGTCTCAATGCCTTAGCTTCCGTACGCTACGACCAGGTATTCATTTACCAACATAGGCAACATAAAAAGCAAGGTGCTTGGAAAACCCTGTCAATTTAATGTGATTTGATGATCATTGCTTAGTCTTCATTAAGCTACTCATAGATTTCAGGGCTAACTAAACAGTATTTCACTAAGAAATGGCTGTTGGTGGTTTTGTGACATCACTTCATAAACCTGAAATTTTGAATGTGTAACCCTTTTATAAAATGGAGTTTCATTTATTCGACTTCGGCTGTCACCAGCATTTTAGAACTCAAGTGGTGTTCCTCAGAGTTGCCCTCTATCTGACATTTATTCAACCCGGTCATATGTGTCCTGGAAACCAATTAGCAATAATATATAAGAAGGGGTGGAAATCATCCAGTGATAACCAGAGAGGGATTAGTTTAACCAATACAACATCCAAAATACTAGCCTCAATAATTATCAGACGCCTAACAAAGACTAGCGAGCTGCAGATACGAGGGAAACAGACTGACTTCAGACCCGGTTGTGGCTGTATTGACTACATATTCACTACTCGTCAGATTTTAGAACACAGGCATGTTTACGGGCGTCCGATAACGATTGTTTTTCTTGACTTGAAAGCAGCATTTGATTCTGTAGACCGAGAGGTTCTGTGGCAGTGTCTGGCATTGGAAGATGTACCTCAGAAGTACCTTGTGAAGGCTCTTTACTCGAACACTACTGGTCGAGTCAGAGCTTATGGTGAACTGTCATCTAATTCCGCAACCTCAGGTGATATCCGGAAAGGCTGTCCACTATCTCCATTTATGTTCAACTTCATTATAGACCTGCCGCTGGAAATAATTTTCTTGTTGACTGAATTTTCGGGAACCGATCTACCAGGATATTCATTTATCGACTTAGAATACGCAGATGACATAGTCCTGTTTGGTGAAGACGCTGATGAAAAGCTTTGGCAGCGCCCCCAAATGCCCTGGTACCGCCGAGAGTGGGGAGAGTCTACTCTCCCTCTCGAAATGCTCTCACATGGCCAGCGAATATATAGCCTCTGCCAGGGAAGTCCTACTCACTGCCTTCTCGTGGCGGGGGTGTTGTTTACGAAAGTGAGAGGACGAAAAGCGAATGTCCGGCGCTTTAACCGGGTTGGTGGACACGGAGGGTCCAAACCAATGGTGCACATGGGCTCCAATATCCTGATGGAACGAATGGCGGACGAACCTGTCATTGGTCAACGGCTACCATGGGACTGCATCTCCTCACGATGCTCCACTGCCTTGTGGATCAGACCTTTTGGTCAAAGGCTCGGGGTGTGGCCCCCTAAGAAAACCACCTGCTTCGGTTTGGGCACCCGGGCAGTATCACAGCCCACACACACAAATAGTGTGGCGCATATGTACCTGGTGCCCTTTTGTACCAATATATATGTGTTTAAATAAATAAATAAAAATTTGGCAGCAGCAAACATTAGTACCAGGATGTTTGGAATGCGTTTCTTCCTGTAAATACAAATTGTTGCTTCAGGACTGGCCTGCGTCAACTTCTAAATTAAGTATAGGTAGTGAATTAATCGAATTCATAGACAACCTTACTTATCTCGGAAGTCAGACCAACCCTAATGGGTTGGTTTCTGACGAGATCTCTACACGAATTCAAAGAGCTCGTTTGGCTTTTTCCAAATGATATCACCTATGGTGAATACTGAATATGCGTCTATCAATTAAAGGACGAGTATAGAAGTAGTAAGAGTATAAGCAGTAATTGGAACACAGGGGTTAAAGATGTTGTTCAAGGAGTATAATGCAGTGAAATAAATTTGGAAAGAGAAAAAAGATAGAGACATGAAGAATTCAGAAGATTAAAATGTGGAAGATCGTAAAGAGTGGATGCACCTTCGGCATTGCAAACGATTTCGAGCCACATCATTCAAGGTCTCTAACCATCGATTGCTATTATCTCGCGCATCCCAACCAGCTAGTCTACACCTACCAACATGGCTCAGTCCACTTGGGGGCTATTCACCTACATTTGTTGGTGTGTACGGGGTAGAAGGCCTAGGTCATCTGCAAAGTCTAAATCGTCTAGTTGCATTGGAGCTGTCCATTGTATTCCATGCTCCTTTTGAGATGTAGAGGTCTTCATAATCCAGTCAACGACTAGAAGATAAAAGATGAGAGTAATTAGTATTGGCTGACACCGGTCCTCACTTTGAATACATCTGTCAGCTGTCCTCCATTCATGAATTTTCTGTGTAGTCCATATAATGACAATCTTCTCAGGTACACCATAGTGTCGACGAAGGTTCCATAAGGTTCTTCTATTCATACTGTGAAATGCTTTCTCATAGTCAAGGAAATTAATGTATGATGACGAGTTTGATCCAATTGATTGCTTAACAGTGATCTGTAATGTCATCTAACACAGTAGGTCAATGAATGATGAAATGTTGGTACGTAAACAAAAGGGCTGGCTTGACTTTCATGAAATTATGAAACTTGTAGCGTAGGCTAGTTATCTGTCTGATTATCAGATGGTAAGTCCATTTTCAAGTATTTTACTCCACATCACTTTGACTTTAAAACGTCATTGAAGGTTAGTTTTTCATAAGTTGCTAGTATTCACTCGCAGATGTTTTCAAAGTATTTCTCACGCATAGTTATACTGTTAGATTGATTAAAGACAAATGATATTATTATGCTTCAGCACAATAACTGGGAGTCAGATTCGTTATTAGTTGATCAACAAATTTTAATTACTTTTCATGTAACTTGATAATCAAATGCAGGTGTGCGTGCCCATCACTTTAAGCGTGTGTGAATTACCTGGGAACAGAAACAAGTGGAGTAGGCTTCGAACCTGAGACCTTGCCGGTTTCTCGAGTCTTTTAACCACTAAGGCATCACTGACACTATTGATTATTTTGTGACTTATGAGGTATCCCGTTTGACAAAGTGAATTTATTTCACCAAATGATTTTTATTATTTCAAAGGTTGTCCATATTCAGCGCTAACGGAAGGACCTATTTGTGACCGCTTTTCTTCTGTTAAAAATCGTAGTTTGCTTTTACGTGAGTTTGATATTTTCATATGTTTTAACTGTGTAATTGCTTCATAGATAAAAGCTTAGTTTGCTTGGATTCATGGTAAATTATGCCCAGAATGTTATTGTTTATTGTTCTATATAAAAATTTAGAATGTCACTCATTTGTTTCCAAAATGAAGGAAAATGAGTTTTTAACTCAGTAAGCTTCTACTACTTCTACTACTATTCTTAAAATTATCCTTATAATTTCGTCTCACTATACGGTGGTATAGGAAGTTGAACTGATGTACATATGCGTCAGGTTTTATGTTGCTCATTGCTGATGGATTAACTGTTTATACATACAATAAATACTATTACCCAACCATAATACATAATGCAGGGGGATGTGATACAATCATTGTCTGGGTTTCACATTTTGTCCTTATTTTTCTTTCTCAGAATATCTATGTTCGGAGATAATGGCTACTAGACAATTGTCTACATTGAAGTCTGTTGGTAAACAAAGTAATGAACATCATCTCATGGATGTGGATAGTTCAGAGGATAATGTAGAAATTCTATCCTGTTTGCAGAAAGCGTTTAAAGCTCTTGGCTTAAAAATGCCTCCTGATGACTCAGCATCTACTGTAATATATTCTTGTCTTCAAAAAGGTGTAAGTGATTACAATCGGTGCATAGCTTATGCAGATGTTCATTTTGTTCATGCTTTTATTTCGGAAGTGCTTTTTGATAAGTCCTAATAGTATCATATATTTAGTAATTTGTGTTTGAATAATTTGTGGCAAAATCGAACTATTTACCATTTCATATGACTGAATACTAATTACATAAGTAGGATGGTTGGAGAGACTTGCATAACACTACAGTCGCCAGAAGGATGAATAGCTACTGGGAACGATTGCCCAGGGCGGAGTCCAATGGAGAATGCTGGTGGGTCTATGCTCCTTTGTGAGGGTTAACAGGTGTAAGTAAGTAAGTACAGTCGTCTAACATGTTCACATTCTTTTCTAGGTGCCTCAAGACAACATCTGGGAATATCAGTGGTTTTATATTTTTAACAATATACTAAGCTGTCTTTATCATTTACAGTATTTCATCTTCCATTTGCCGTTACCATTCGTTGTTATCACAATATCTTCGAATTTATTCCTTGCTATTGGGTTATTAAAATCTATTATTTTTACAACACTGTTTCTCTTACAGTCATACCTACATTTTCAAGTGTCGAAACTAAATGTCATATTAAATCATTATCGAAATATGTTTCGAGATGAGGATTTATATTAAAATTTTCAAACAAACATACAAATTTTACTGTGACTGTTTATTCCAGCTTTCCTTGCAACCGTCTATACCTCAATGTATTCGGTTATATTATATGGCCTGTTAACTATCACGTGATAAAATTGCTAACTAGAATACCGACTTCTATGACCTTGTCCCTGTGCTAAGCCAATGACACGTTAAACAACACTAGTTGGCTTGAGTCAACTCTGATTCCTTATTGGCCCTCTGTATAGTAGCTTCTCACCTAACCTAGCTCGTTCAGTCCAGGACACAAATATCAACCTCCACTATATGAATGGTATATTTCAGACATACTTAATTTATATGCAAGCTGACCAGACCCCATCACACCATAAAATGAAAGTAACAATTATGCAAAATCAAGCTAAAATTGGCTATGTGTGTGGGAGACTGTAACTGATTGAAAACAATTGCTGAATAGTAAATCGTATAATAGTAAGCAATAGGACATATGAAAGTTTATGATGAAAGGAATATAGATATATACAATCTGGTTACTTAATAATTATCCAGTAAGAACATATGTAATAATACTAACTTACTTACGTCTGTTACCCTCGTGGAGGAGCATAGGTCGCCCATCAGCATTCTCCATCCAACCCTGTCATGGGCAATCCTTTCCAGTTGTTATTCATCCTTTTCATATCTGCTTCTATTTTCCGGCGTAATGTGTTTTTTGACCTTCCCCTTTTCCGCTTCCCTTCCGGGTGACAAGTTAGGGATTGCCTTGTAATGCACATTGGTGATTTCCTTAATGTATGTCCTATCCACTTCCAACATCTTTTCCTAATTTCCTCTTCAGCTGGAAGCTGGTTTGTCCTCTCCCATAAAACGCTGTTGCTGATAGTATCCGGCCAATGGATGTTGAGTATTTTGCGTAGACAACTGTTTATAAATACTTATACCTTCCTGATGATGGTCGCAGTAGTTCTCCACGTTTCAGCTCCATACAGTAGAACCAACTGTCTTGACGTTCGTATTGAAGATTCTGACTTTGAAATTAGTTGATAGTTGTTTGAAGTTCCATATGTTCTTCAATCGTAGTAATGCTGTCCTTGCTTTGCCACTCCACACCTTTACATCCGCACCCGATCCTCCTTGTTTATCAATTATGCTGCTACATAGGTACGTGAATGTTTCCACATCTTCCAGAGATTTTCCATCAAGTGTGATTGGGTTGGTGTTCTCCATGTTGTATTTAAGAATCTTGCTTTTTCATTTGTGTATGTTGAGGTCTATTGGTGCAGAGGCTGCTGTTACATTTGCTGTTTTCGTCTGAATTTGTTCGTGTGTATGAGATAGGAGGGCTAGGTCCAAATCGTCTAATTTATTCTGAGATGTCCATTGTATTACATGCTTCCCCTCAGATGTCAAAGTCTTCATAACCCAGTCAATCACCAGAAGAAAGAGGAAGGGGAAGAGTAGACAGCCTTGTCTGACTCCGGTCCCTACTGGAAATGCATCTGTCAGCTGTCTTCCATGCACGACTTTGCACTGTAGTCCACCGTATGAGTTCTGGATAATGTTAACAATCTTCTAAAGAACTCCATAGTATCGAAGAAGTTTCCATAATGCTCTCCTGTCCACACTGTCAAATACCTTCTCATAGTCAATGAAGTTGATGTATAGTGACGAGTTCCACTCAGCTGATTGTTCCACGATGATCCGTGGTGTTGCAATTTGATCTATGCATGACCAATCCTTGCGGAATCCAGTCTGGCTGCGTGTCACTGCGTCTTTCATCCGATTCAACAACACTGTTGAAGTTTTTCCTTGGTACTGACAGTAGTGTGATGCCTCTGTAATTCTCACATTTTTTCTGGTTATCGTTTTTTTAGCGAGTTTGTTTTCTACTCCTACTCCTACTCTAGCATTTGTTTTAATAATTTCACTTCACTATACTGATAAGATGTGGTCAGTTGAGCCAAGTGAATTTTGTGTCAGGTTCTATATTGCTTATGAATAACTGAGTATATCGGATATAGTTCTGGCTTAAATCCGTTAAGCTTAATCAGTGAGATTGTATGTTAATACATAGTTATAGAGAGTTTAGAAGCCTCATGCTAAGATGATATAGATGCTCACTGCCCCCATCACGGTTTTCCACTGGTTATCTAACTGAAGTCAGTTCATGATGTAAATCATCCTACGATTGGACGTTCTCCCGAAATATTTATATTTGTTTGCATTACTATTCTTCTATTAGATATCCGATAGTCTTTCAAGATGCCCACCCAATCATATGGGGAAATCAATTATCCCACTGACTGGTATTAGTGATCGTCAGTGGTCACAGATAATACGTATCGCAGCATTACTACAACAACAATATTCCAGTCGCCAAGCTACTCTTTTAAAACGTTTAGATGTTACTGTACAAAGTTTCAAATGGTCAGATAAAGCGAAAGTGAGTTGATATCTTAGCGTTTTGGTTAGGTTTTCTAAAATTAATTTATTATAATTTATCATAATAATAATGATATACAAAAATAACTTTCGTGAAGATATGATCATAAGCATTGAATCTCGAATCCGAGTCCCAAGTTATACTACTGATTGTAATGGAATGGGTCTGCAGTGAAACGTTTGTCACAAATAAGTGGCTTCTTCAGGCACACTGCATTATCATAAACAGAAGAAATAGTCATATGGTCCCACTCTTGTTATGTGATTTTCGGGTGTTGATAGAAAAGCTTGAGAGACTAGGGAGCTAGCACTCCAAAATGTTATGTTCTTATAGCCTATCAATTATCATGTGATACGATCGCCAGTTGGAGACACCGACTGTCCAGGCCAGTGACGCATAAACCTGGACGAACAGCCTAGAGTTCTTCCTGAGTTCTTATTGGTACATTGCGATAGTAGCTTCTCTTCTGACCCAATTGGTTTAATCCAGAACACCATTATCAGCCTCCATTATACGAATCATATATTTCAGGCATACTGGGTTTATAGACAAACAAACCAGATCGCATCATACCATAAATAAAAACTAACAATTACACAAGACCAAGCCAAGAAGTGGCTGTGATTGTGAGAGACTGTTACTAATAAATTGGAAATATCTTCAGAATAATAAATCATACAATAATAGTCAATAGATCAAATAAAAGCCCATAATAAAAGAAATATGAATATACATATAATATAGTTATATAGCGGTTACTATTAACTTATTCTCCGTCCAGATATAACGCAAACCCCAAAACACTTACATAAAGTCCATATGTAACCGATCTCTTAGATTTTGTGGTCATACTGTCATGTTGATATGACCATCAATGATGATTTAATTCATTTTCAGATTTCCCTAAAAAATATCTCAGTAAATATACTTGGGAAATCTAAAACACATCTCTCCTAAGACAGTGCTGATCACTCTTTTTTATTTCTGAAAATTATCTAGTGGAATACCACATAGTGAAGTAATCGTACCATCAACGCCCACTGTCAAATGAAATAAGTCAATTTTTAAAATATATGCAACCACAACTACCTAGAAAACCTAGTCATCAACGAAAATCGATTAGTTGGAATCTGTAATTCATCATTGAATTAGTTGAGTGTACTAGCCCTTTGAACTCCGCCTGTAGCTCTTCTAGAGTTACTGCCGGTCCCAAGCACGGGTAAAGGAGGAGGGTTGGGCATGGGGTTAGCGACCCCATACCGTAGAAAAGCTAACTCGCTAAAAAAACGCTAACCAGAAAAAATAATTCAAACCATTTAAACTCTGCCCTGGGAGTTGAAGGAATAATGACGTGTCATGATGAAAGCCGAAATTTTTCGGAAGTCACGAGACCGATGCACCTTCTAACAACCAGAGCAACACTCTTTATAGGTACATGGAACGTCCGGACAATGTGGGAGACAGGAAAGACCAGCCAAATAGCAATGGAAATGAGGAGATACAACTTGGCAGTACTCGGAATCAGCGAAACCCATTGGACACAAACTGGACAACAAAGGCTAGGTACAGGAGAGATGCTGCTGTACTCCGGTCACGAAGGGGAAAATGCTCCACACACTCAGGGAGTTGCTCTAATGCTGTCCAAAGAAGCACAAAATGCACTTGTGGGATGGGAATCTCATGGACCCAGGATAATCAAAGCATCATTCAGAACAAAGAAGGAGGGGATCACAATGAACGTTATCCAATGTTATGCACCTACCAATGATAGCAACGACGATGATAAAGATCAGTTCTATGAAAGGCTGCAATCAATTATAGCAAAGTGCTCACGAAAGGACCTCACCATCCTTATGGGAGATCTAAATGCTAAAGTTGGAGTGGACAACACAGGATATGAAGATATAATTGGACGACATGGACTAGGAGAGAGAAATGAAAATGGGGAGAGACTTGCAAACCTATGTGCTTTCAACAAATTGGTTATAGGCGGCACAATATTCCCACACAAACGCATACACAAAGCTACATGGATTTCACCGGACCACACCACAGAGAACCAGATTGATCACATCTGTATCAACAAAAAATTCCGAAGATCAATGGAAGATGTGAGAACCCGGAGAGGAGCTGACATAGCTTCAGATCACCACCTGGTTGTGGCCAAGATGAGACTGAAGCTTAAGAAACACTGGACAACTGGACAAATAGCACTACAAAGGTTTAATACAGCCTTCCTTCGAGATACTGACAAGCTCCATGAATTCAATATAACTCTCAACAACAGGTTCCAAGCTCTACAGGATCTACTGAAAGAACAAGAAACTACTTTGGAGGACAACTGGAAAGGGATAAAAGAAGCACTAACTTCAACGTGTCAGGAGGTTCTTGGTCCTAAGAAGCATCATCACAAGGAATGGATCTCTATGGGAACCCCGGACAAAATTCAAGAAAGGAAGAACAAGAAACTAGCAATTAACAACAACCGAACACGAGCAGAGAAAATCAAAGCACAAGCAGACTACGCAGAAGCAAACAGGGAAGTGAAGAAAAGCATTAAAGCCGACAAGCAGAAATACATGGGAGAACTAGCAACGGCGGCGGAAAAAGCTGCAAGGAAAGGAAATATGAAACAACTATATGATACAACGAAGAAATTGGCAGGGAGATATAGCAAACCAGAGAGACCAGTCAAAGACAAAAAAGGAAAAACAATCACTGAGATTCAAGAACAGAGGAAAAGATGGGCAGAATACTTCGAGGAACTGCTGAATAGACCAGCCCCATTGAATCCACCGAACATCGAAGCAGCCCACACAGACCTTCCAATAGATGTCACTCCACCAACGATCGAAGAAGTCAAGATGGCCATCAGACAAATCAAAAGTGGGAAGGCGGCAGGACCTGACAATATACCAGCAGAAGCACTGAAGTCAGACATTGAAATAACTGCAAATATGCTTCACCTTCTATTCAAGAAGATTTGGGAAGAGGAACAAGTGCCAACGGACTGGAAAGAAGGATATCTCATCAAGATACCAAAGAAAGGAGATCTGAGCCAATGTGAGAACTACAGAGGTATCAGTTTGTTATCAGTACCAGGAAAAGTTTTCAACAGAGTGCTGCTGAATCGGATGAAAGACGCAGTAGACGCCGAACTTAGGGATCATCAGGCTGGATTCCGTAAGGATCGGTCGTGCACAGACCAGATTGCGACACTACGGATCATCGTTGAACAATCAGTTGAGTGGAACTCATCACTATACGTCAACTTCATTGACTATGAGAAGGCGTTTGACAGCGTGGACAGGAGAACATTATGGAAACTTCTTCGACACTATGGAGTTCCTGAAAAGATTGTCAACATTATCCAAAACTCATACGATGGACTACAGTGCAAAGTGGTGCATGGAGGACAGCTGACAGATGCATTTCCAGTAAGGACTGGAGTCAGACAAGGCTGTCTACTCTCCCCATTCCTCTTCCTTCTAGTGATTGACTGGATTATGAAGAATTCGACATCTGACGGGAAATACGGAATACAATGGACCTCTCAGAATCAATTAGATGATTTGGACTTCGCAGATGACCTAGCCCTCCTCTCTCATACACACGACCAAATGCAGATGAAGACAGCAAATGTAGCAGCAGCCTCCGCATCCATAGGCCTCCACATTCACAAGGGAAAAAGCAAGATTTTCAAATGCAACACGGAGAACACCAACCCAATCACACTTGATGGCGAAACTCTGGAAGAGGTGGAATTATTCAAGTACCTGGGGAGCATCGTTGATAAACAAGGGGGATCGGATGCAGAAGTAAGGGCGAGGATTGGCGAAGCAAGGGCAGCATTTCTACAATTGAAGAACATATGGAACTCAAAACAACTCTCAACCAATTTCAAGGTCAGAATCTTTAATACGAACGTCAAGACAGTCCTACTGTATGGAGCTGAAACGTGGAGAACTACGGCCATCATCAGGAAGGTACAAGTATTTATAAACAGTTGTCTACGCAAAATACTCAACATCCATTGGCCGGATACTATCAGCAACAGCGTTTTATGGGAGAGGACAAACCAGCTTCCAGCTGAAGAGGAAATTAGGAAAAGATGTTGGAAGTGGATAGGACATACATTGAGGAAATCACCAATGTGCATTACAAGGCAATCCCTAACTTGGAATCCGGAAGGGAAGCGGAAAAGAGGAAGGCCAAAGAACACACTACGCCGAGTAATAGAAGCCGATATGAAAAGGATGAATAGCAACTGGAAAGAACTGGAAAGGAACGCTCAGGACAGAGTTGGATGGAGAATGCTGGTGAGCGGCCTATGCTCCTCCACAAGGGGTAACAGGCGTAAGTAAGTAAGTAAGTACTAACCCTTTGATTTATGTTGGAATTCCCGTTACGCCCAATGAATGGATGACTAGTATAATTTCTGGATATGGTTTACACGACTCTTACTAACCTGTATTTAAATGACAATATTGGTTTCCCTATTTAGAAGATTCAAATCATGCTCTAGTTCGAACACATTTGTCTGCATCTTACTGGACGTAGAAAAGATACAACAAGAAAACTCCTCAAAGTTTAACCTAATCATTTGGGACGTTAAGTATATATTCCAGATACAACTAGAGAAGTTGTTCAACCATGAGAGTGTTATCCATCTTAAGGTAGCTTGACATGATATCCAAAAACTGTAGAAACAGCAGTGATTTCTTCCGGTAACTTAAACAAAAGGTTAAGAAAAGTCAGGGGATTTCAGTGGGCTCTGCCGAAGTGATAGATACTCGGAAGCCCATCCGTCTGACTCCGAACACGATGCGAGCGGAGGCAGCTTAAACGTGGGTTGATCAAGAGCTTACGCAATAATCGGGAATAGTGGTGGTGTGTAAAGGCAGAAGAGATGGAAAAAGCACCAACGATATGTAGCAGCAGATAAATGTTCAGACTTATCAAGGAAGCAGCTATTGGAAATTCGGTTGTTAGTGAGAATATCTCGGACTTTAGTTGATCTGTGTCAAATTGAACCGATCTGTATTTATACTAGGCTCTACAGTTTTTATAGTTTGTATCAATTCTATATTTTTTAAATACGATACTCACCAGGATTTTTGTTTAAAGTACTACTTTAATTCCCGTTTTTTGCTCTGAGTTTTTCTAAAGTTTTTCTTGTCTGACAGTCTAGTTTAGACAAAATCACTACTGTATATAATCAAATCCGTGAGAGAATGGGTCTAATTCCATATCCTGGCATTCCTAATGTCTTAGCTGTACGTGACAACATGATATTACAAATTGAAAAGACGAGCGGTACCAATGCACGTCGTTATACATCATGTGAACTGAACAAAATTTTAATTGGTAAAGTAAGTGTGGTTGTTGACAATTAATAACGACAAAATGTGATTCATTTTCTATTTTCATTGCTCACTAGTTTCTATTGTTTCTGGGTTTAATAATCATATCCAATGCTTCTCAAAGTACTATCGATCTTTTTCATTTACACATGTTTAACATGTTTGCGACATTCATGTTATTGTTCTGAACTTCCTCCGCTGGAATCTGTTTTGTTGTCTCCCACAGTAGCTTGTTGCTGATAGTGTCTGGCCAACGGGTCCGAAGTATCTTGCGTAGGCAACTATTAATAAACACCTGTATCTTCTGGATGGTGGCCTTTGTTGTTTTCCAGGTTTCCGCCACATACAGTAGAACTTTCTTGACATTTGTATTGAAAATTCTGACATTGGTGTTGGTTGACAATTGTTTTGAGTTCCAGATGTTCTTCCATTGTAGATATGCTGCTCTCGCTTTGCCGATCCGCATATTCACATCTGCATCAGATCCACCGAGTTCATCGATAATGCTGCCCAGATATATAAAGATTTTCACATACTCCAAAGCTTCTCCGTCAAGTGTAATTCGATTAGTGCATGCTGTATTGTATTTGAGAGTCTTGCTTTTCCCTTTGTTTATATTGAGATTTACTGCTGCTGAGGCCGCTGCTACACTGATCGTCTTGTCCTGCATTTTTTGTGCAGTGTGTGATAGAACAGCCAGATCATCTGCGAAGTCTAAATCGTCCAACTGAATCATAGCTGTCCACTGTATCCCGTGCTTCCCTCCAGATGTTGGCGTCTTCATGATTCAATCGACCACCAGAAGAAAGAGAAAGGGTGAGAGTAAGCAACTTTAGTGTCGAAGAAGCCTCCATAGTGTTGTCTTGTCCACGCTATCATATTTATTTATTATTTTATTTAATCACATATATATTGGTACAAAGGGCACCGGATAAATATGCGCCACACAGAATAATGAGAATGGGAGGAGAAGGAAGATGTGTATATATAAAAGAAGGGCAAAAAAAGAAAAGATTAATGATGGGGGGAACTGAAATGTACAACCAGAAGACTCTTTCAGTTAGGAAAGTTAAGACTACTCATTATGTAGAGAGTAAAAAAAAGGTTGCAGCAGGATCGCCACTGACTTCTATTCTGAGCTATATCTGATAACGTCTCTAGCCACTGTGTTGCACCATCTCTCGGACCCCAGCCAGGGAGTCGTGAAGGACCAACAAAAGCTAGCCGTTTGCAGCTTTCTTTCATGCCACGACACCATGTCATTCACTGACCTCCTCTCCGCTTTTTCCAACCAGTCCCAGAGTCGGCAAATAATGCACGATGTGGAATTCTCTGGGAAGACATTCGTAGAACATGTCCAAGCCACCGAAGTCGATGTTTCAAGATGGTGACACCAATTGAATTATCGTCTCTGCGCCCGAACACACGATGGCGAACCTGTGCATTACTAACATGGTGTTGCCACTGGATGTCAGCAATGCTTCGGAGACAGCTATGATCGAACACAGAGAGACGTCTAACATCCTCAACTCAGAGAGGCCAGGTTTCACAAGCATAGAGCAAAACTGCTCTCACCGACGCGTTGTAGATCCGACCTTTTACAGCCAGACTAACATCACGAAGGCGCCAAAGATGACCCAGATTGGCATAAGCCGCTCTGGCTTTCATTATACGTGCATCAATCTCATCACTCACGCCACTTGGAGGGTGCAAAGCACATGCCGTACCTGCGGACACTGATTGCCAACTGATTAAGTGCTGATTGCATGCCTTGGGCATTATCGCACAGTAAGACAATATCATCCGCATACTCGAGGTCGAGAAGTCGTTCTTCAGGCAGCAGACTCACACCAAATGCTTTCTCGTAGTCAATGAAGTTGATGTAGAGTGATGAATTCCATTCAATTGATTGTTCCACAATGATACGTAGAGTTGCAGTTTGATCTGTGCACGATCGATCCTTACGAAATCCAGCTGGTTGATCTCGAAGTTGGGCGTCTACGGAGTCCCTCATTCTGTTTAACAATACCCTGTTGAAGACGTTTCCTGGTATTGAGAGAAGAGTGATGCCCCTGTAGTTGTCGCACTTGCTGAGATCGCCTTTCTTTGGTATCTTGATCAGAAGTCCTTCTTTCCAGTCTGTTGGTACTTGTTCTTCATCCCGAATCTTACTGAGGAGAATGTGGAGTATCTCTGCATTTGCTGCTACATCTGCTTTTAGTACCTCTGCTGGAATGTTGTCTGGTCCCGCTGCTTTGCTACTTTTGAATTGTCTTCTGGCCATGCTGATCTCTTCGATTGTTGGTGGACCAACATCAATTGGGAGGTCCGTGGGTGCTACTTCGATGTTGGGTGGGTTCAGTAGAGCTGGTCGACTCATTAGTTCTTCGAAGTGTTCTACCCACCTGCTCCGTTGTTCTTAAATGTTGGTGAATATCTTTCCTCCCTTGCTTCTCACTGGTCGTTCTGGTTTACGGTAATTTCCAGCAAGTTTCTTTGTTGTATCATACAGTTGTCTCATGTTTCCTTCTCTTGCAGCCTCTTCCGCTGTCATTACTAGATCTTCCACATATTTACGTTTGTCGGTTCTGATGCTCCTCTTCACTTGCTTGTTTGTATTCGGCTTGTACCTTGGCTTTTTGTGCTCTTATTCGGCTGGTATTGATTGCTGCCTTCTTGTTCCTCTTTTCTTCAATCTTATCCAGTGTACCAACAGTGATCCATTCCTTGTGCTGGGGCTTCTTGTGGCCCAGAACCTCCTGACATGTTGAAGGCTTTGATGATCATTGGTCCATGAGATCCATGCATTTTGTGCTTGTTTGGACAATATTTATGCAACTCCTTGTGTATGTGGGGCATTTTGTTCTTCATGGCCGGAGTATAACAGAAGCTCCCCTGAAGATAGTCGTTGTTGTCCGACCTGCGTCCAATGTGTTTCACTGATCTCCAGGTTGTAATTCCTCATTTCCGCAACAATTTGGAGGACTCCTCCGGTCTCCCACATTGTCCGGACGTTCCATATACCTATACAGAGTGTTGCTCTGGTTGTTAGGTGTATCGGCCTCATGACTTTCGAAGGAACTCGGCTTTCATCATGAGGCGTCATAACTCTTCCTTCAACTCCCAGGGCAGAGTTTAAATGGTTTGAATTAATTTTTTCTGGTTAGCGTTTTTTTTAGCGAGTTGGCTTTCTATGAGATGGGTTCGCTAACCCCATGCTAAACCCTCCTCCTTTATCCGTGCTTGGGACCGCCAGTAGCCCCCGGAGGAGCTACAGGCGGAGTTTTGTTGTTATGAAGGACAACTAATAAATACCAACTTGCACATTGGGAGGTTTTCAAGCATGATGCGAACGTAGTACCTCTAACGGTTGAAATCCGAGCGTTCTAAGTTTACTTTGAGATGATTATATTTTTTTAAATCATGAAGTCTGTCGATCATGGTAATATTTGTCTCTTATTGTTTCATGTAAATTACTGCGTTAAAAAGAACATTCATTTGACCTGTCATCCTTGGGAAAAAGCCTTCAAATACACCATTGGAATTATTTTTGTAAATCAGTGTTTCTAACGCTGACGCATACAACTGTTAATTGTGATACTTCACTTCACCATAGTCGCTAATGCTTTTTTTCCACCAACTGAGAATGATACTGATTTATTATATATTTTTGGTTATTTTTTGTCTATTTTATGGGTCCCTGATCGAGGTGGTAGAGCATGGGAATTGGAGCCTCCTCCACCTGAAATGCCTGCTTTTAAACAACGTCAACCAGATAGGGGTGGTGGTACACAGAGAGGTAGTCGCGGTGGTGGTGGCGACGGTCATTATGGCGGTCGTGGGGGTTTTCAGGGTGGTAATAGTGGTAAGCGTTCAATTACTCTGCTGTATACATAGTTTATTTAAATTCTGTTTATCTATTGGCGTAAGCTTTTTATTGACTTTTAATGGAGTGTTATTTTTAATTGATCTATTCTATAGGATATTGCTGAAAAACAGTAATAGTAGTATTACAAGTTTATTCAACAATTTACGGTCTGTAATCTATAGTCTATTGAATTAGATTACTTATCCTACATTCTAGTATAAACATAGTAACATATCATATGCACTCTTGAATAACTGTTCATCTACTGCAACTATTGAACAGTTAAAAAGAAAAACTAAGTACACGTAGACAGTTGTTAATCAGTAGTTAAACATGCCGATATATATATATATATATATATGACGTTGGATGAAGAGTGTGATTTTCATGAAGACATCTAAGATGAAGTTAAACAAGTGAGGTGAATTCGCAAATCGAACAGTAGGATCCTATTTGTTGGCTCTCATGTTCAAATTTCACTGAATCCATTTTGATCCAACTAGTTGGACAGTACAACAAACAAATCTCACACAAGATTATTTTGAAATGAAGTACATCAACTCGTGGTTAGTAAATGTACTACAGGAATAAAATTTGTAAGCAGATTGTTTCAGTAACAGAATTTAGCTAGACAATTATTTGAAGATTAAGAAGCACTGAACAATTGTCTCGTTCCAGTATGAAACTCTTTGTGTAATTGAAATTTAAACACTTCAAGCCTTAAAGTGGTCAAGTTGACTGCCTAATTTGAAGCAGTTTCTCATGTAGATTGTTCTCAAATACCACATTGTTTATGGAACTCATATGACAACCAATTCAAATTATTTGTATGTACCAGTTCCTTTGCAAATCACTGTCGTGCTGAGCCTTGTTTGTTCTACACTCCCTTATCATTCTGTTCTTTTAAAAATGATATTTCCATTGTTTACAAAACTTTCCCAAATACTCTGGTACGGCTGAGATTAAGGAGTGTCCGCTTTCCTCGAAATGCTCTCACATGGCCACGCGTGTATAGCCTCTACTAGGGAAGTCCTACTCACTGCCTTCTCTCAGTGAGGGTGTTGTTTACGAAATCGAGAGGAAAAAAAGCGAATGTCCGGCGCTTTAACCGAGTTGGTGCACACGGAAATTTCACCTAGGGGAGTTGGAAAACCCTGATTCCAAACCAATGGTGCACATGGGCTCCAGCATCCTGAAGGAACAAATGGCGTATGAATCAATCGTTGGTCACCGGCTACCATGGGACTGCATCTCCTCACGATGCTCCACTGCCTTGTGGATTAGACCTCTAGGTCAAAGTCTCCGGGTGCGGCTCCCTAAGAAAACCACCTCTTTCAATTTGGGCAGCCGGGCAGTATCACAGCCCTCACACAAATGAAATGAGATTTGTGTGACGCATATATGTCTGGTGCCCCCTTGTACCAATATTTATGTGTTTGAATAAATAAATTAATAAATCGCCTTTTAACTGATATTATCAAGATCTCCACACAGTAAATATTATTCATCCTAATCCTCATGAACATTTGTATTCAATCATTTGTGAACACTTACATCATAGTCAGAATGTATTTGAAGGATTGATGATCATTGCTAAAATAGTTATGGACAGTTTATTTAAAAACAATTAAATCGTCGTCGTTTGTTCAAACTGCAGCTAACCAACTATGATTACACACAAACAAATTCGGCGCCACTATATACTCAATAAATTACTGAGAATGTTTTTTTTTACTGAACTAAAGAAAGTGTGATTATCAATTGTAAGGATTTGTATTTCCCATTAATAATCATCAGGAGTGAATTTGACTGGTACCTGTTAACGTAAGAATCTTTTGAACGGCTGCTTCGGTATTTGCCCATTTTCGCTAGTTGATCATACTTTAAGATAATGATTAGTAAGGAGTTAAGTTCAGAATGCGCAAACCAAACACATGTGTGACAACAAAAATATTTGTAGCTCAGGACGAAACTGTTGGTGTTGTAATCTCTGGGGTGGGTGGATTAGTTGTGGAGCTTTCATTGTAGTTCTCAAATACATCATCAGACCGTATTTCACGAAGGATAGCAGGATCAGGTTTCATTATTATCCGACCAAAATGGAATGAATTTAAAGATGGTGGACGTAAGAGTAATAATCCTCAACAATTTGGGTGCCTGTTCTATTATTATCAAAATAAAATGTATAAATGGACGAAAAATATCCAAGAATACAAAAATTTCACGATATGTAAAAGTGAAAAATGATGTATAATGTTAAAACAAAAAGCAGACCCGCAGTTCATCGTCTGGTGTAGCAGATCAAATCGGGCTCACCACTGAAGATGTCACAAGTATCATGGAGTTTGACAACGCATTTACTCGTAGCACTTTTATAATCGAAGTATACCAGCTTATCAAATCAGCGGTCAGGACTGAATAAGTTCGGAGATATATTTGGAAGGTTGTTGACGTGCTAAGAATTCTTCGATCTAAGCTGGCTAGTAGTTACAAGGGATGTACAGCACAGCGTATCCACTAGCGTCCTGGTGTGATGCGTGATTGGGTGCCTTCAGAAAGGGTGTTTTCAGTAAAAGTTATGAGATCAGCATCAATACTGAAGACTCGCAGAACTATTTATTTTATGGATTTATATACCGCTACATGCGTCTACAATTTCTCTACAATCGACTAATAACTTGGTTTTTGACCTGAAGTTTGGTCGTCTGTTATCTGTGACCGTGTGATCGTTGCTTGTATGTTTGTTCTAGTTGTTTACCTATCAAACCTTACAATCGCTAATCCTTCTTTGCGTTGGTTGACAGATTTGGTCGATTTCTATATGTTTATTGGTTGGTACTTTATCATAGTGATAGGCTCCTAAAAACTCTCTGGCTGATTTAATGTTTCCTCTGTTCAATATCTCAACATCCACACAGTCGAACTCATGTTCACAGTTGTCTGTATGTGTTGACACGAGAGAAGAGACGTCCTGTGGTTTTACAGCTAACTGGTGATACGTAGACTTAGACGAAGAGGGTGTCCATTATTCCTTTCATGATGTTTGCCTCAGTGTTTTCGAATCGTCCTGTAATTGATCTTTGGCTTGTTTTCGTTCGTTATTGTAACCTTTGGTTTGCATAATATTGTCAGCTTATGGGCTGCACTTATTCCCAGTATACACCTCTGAGGAGTCTGATATTAGGACGAAACAGGTGTCCATTACTCCCTGGTTTTCAGTTGCACCTCATATACTGTTGGTCAGTGTCAAATACTATTTACAAACTAAACTGATATCTATAAGGTTTCAAACGAACCAACTGGGAATTATTACTTTGTGGATGCTTTGAAAAAAAACCTTTACATTTATAATTATTTAATTAATATTCATACATTGACTAATTTCACCAAGAATGGTCGCTTAAGATTCAGTGAGAAAATTCAATTCACACAAAATTAGAACCCATACATAGTTAGGAATCGATCGAT
>NC_031502.1:55343476-55379041 GCF_000237925.1 Schistosoma mansoni
TGTGAGTGTGACTAGTCACAAAATTTAACTAGCAGACCATGTGACATTTAATTAAGTTGTTGTGTACCACTATCATACAGAGCACTACGTGAACCCATCAGTGTTTTCTAGTACGATTTTCCATGGAAGGTTTTCACAGTCGATTTTGTGTTCTGGTTGTCGATAAGGAGGTGTTTATCGAAAGTTAAATCAAATGACTTTGGACTAACCGTTACGTAATAACAGTTGGATAAAATTGTGAGCAAATCCATGATATCATTTTGCTTGGTATTCGTCATCAATGTACATCTAGATTACCGAAGGAGCCGAGACTCTCCACAGGATTACAACCCACATCAATGCAGATAAATGAAGTCCACAAAATAAACGTCAACAAAGATTATGTAATAGGCAGTCTTAGTAGTATTGATCACCGTACAACAAACTAAATGTTGATTTGTAAAGAATCAGTTCGAAGTTTCAGAATTACGGAATGTCTATAAGGTTCAGGATGTACAGAAACGATAACCTCTATCCTACTGAGACCACTTGTGAGCTATAGAGTACGACTATCGCGCTTAACCGATACAGGATACCTACACCTCATAACGCACTTCAAGCCAAATGTCTGTGATTTCGAAAATCAACGCCGCGTTTTCATTTGGCCATTACGGGTCTTTCGCTAAATTCCTCTTGTGTTAATCATCACTATTACACGTCGCACTAGGCAGTGACTAACGTTTAGTAACAACTTGTCCTGAGTTGGACTACAGTTTGTAAATAAATCATCTTCGAATGCAAATCAACGGTCAAAGACGTGATTTGAATGACAACATAGACTCGTTTATTGGGTCGTCTCGAAGTCAATAAACGTTTGTCTGTAGCCTCGATCAAGAGATTACACTAGGATATAAACTGTGAATTTTGTTAGTAATGTATTGGACATACAGTGAAATAAGTGGTTAAACTAGTTGGGTTTTTCTTGAGGTACCAATCAAGAATATTTTTGTTGGTTCAGTTTGCTGTTTAACTGTTCTGTTATTTCAAACATACAAATCTTTATTCGTTGACTGGTGAAACAGTATCTGAGTATTGTAGTGTTAAATTATGTTTTCTCATTCGTCAACTCATGTCAGTTGGTACTTGAATGTCACGCAGAAAAAAACTAGAGGATCAATTGGGTTTTGTGGCTTGTGCAGAGTTCCCTAACTGCATTTGAAGCTGTAATATATTGGTTTTAAGTTTCCACTCTCAACCGCCTTGTCAATAGGTTTCAATCCTGATTAACTTATCAGAGATTCGGCTGCTAGGTCGTCATAGCATTTCATCAGTGATTAGATTAGCTCCTAAATAACATACAATTGCCAAACTGGTCAAATTTAAATTTGCGCATTCGCAATTACCTAGATAAAGACATCCACTTCTCTGTGACACACCATAGCAACTTTGTATCTTGATAATAAGAATTGCTTTGTTTGTAATATTAGTATCAATCATTGGAGGTGACACCATTTTCGCAAAGCGTCAAAAATACACAACTGTCTTTCTAAACGTAGAACTAGTTTCCTGAGCATACCGAACGACAACTTCAACTATCGACATCGTTTTGCATCTACAAAAAGGCAAACTGGGGTTCATAATACAATGTCTATTTTACTCATTGTTAGTGAGTCTTTTAATTGGTGCATTTACCGTTAATGATGATAATCTATTATACTTAAGCGTCATTTCGTTGGATTTTGTCATTTAACTATTTTATATTGTACATAATAATGCACTTCATTTGAAGACTCACATTATAAAGCTATTTCCGTCACTCTGTCACTGGGGTTTGATGTGAGTAGTAACTGCATATTACACAGATACGCAAAAGGTTTTGTTTAATAAGGTGACAACACTGAATAATGTGTTTGGTATATTTTACAACACAGCTCACCTTACTATGTATTTTTATTTTAGACTGAATTCAAAGCAGAGAGAACTTTAGTAACGACAATATAAAACATAATATCAACTTTTGTAACCACTTACTACTAACATCAGTTTTCTAAATCTTTCCATATGCTCGCCTTTCGAAACTGGTTGTGTCGACAATCAGTGTTGGTGAGCGATAGGATCAAGAAAACGATCGATCAGATCAAGGTTATCGCTTCCAGTCGCCCCCTTTCAAATTATAATTTGTGCTTCTGTTTTCCCACATGTCATTCTTTTTCCCTCAATGCTATCTTACTGTGTTGTTTAGTAGTATGCCATCTCCAAAAAATGAGAAAAACTGCATGAATGCGTATAATATTAGAGCTCAATTGACAGCATTTACACGGACCTGTATTTGTGTAGCACCAGTTGCTATAAAAGTGTGTTACTAGTTGTTGTAGTTAAATGTTTTTGATTGATGGTGATAGTTGGAAACTTTGCCAGATAATATATTTAATCTCTACCCGTTTTCATTTTAGCCTACAAAGGGTCCAGTCGTTGGTGATTTTAATTACGGAAGAGGTCAACGCGGTGGGCGTAGCAGTCGCGGAAGACCTTATTAGTAATGATACTATTATTACCTTGTCTTTTGTTGATAAATATCACTCTTTACTTTCATCATTATGAATTTTATTTCAGCTGGTTTAAACGTTTCTTTCTTTCCTTGTCATATATGTACAATGTTTTGTCTGTCCATACTGAATAAAAACGAATATTATTACTTAATGGATAAACAAAAGTTGTTTTCTGTCAAATTATTGACTATTGGTAGTTGTCCAATGAAAGTTTGCGGATCAATACAGTTTCAGCAAAATGTGGTCAGTCAGTCAGTCACAACGTAGAACTTCGTACGTACGTACATCAGTTCGAGTTGCCATACCACATTAGCACAGAGATGCAGTTATCGATTCAAATCCCATAGTGGTAGAAGTAGTAGGAGTATAATCAGAAATCCAAAAGATTAGGGTTTGAAGAAATTATTGAAGGAGTATAGTACAGTGAAATAAATTTGGAAAGAGAAAAAGATAAAGACATGAGGAATTCAGAAGATTAGAATTTGGTAGAACACAAAGAGTAGATGCACCTTCGCCATTGCAAACGATTTTTGAGCCATGTCATTCAAGGTCTCTAACCATCGGTTGCTATCATCTCGCGAGTCCCAACCAGGTAGTCTACACCTACTAACATGGCCCAGTCCACTTGTCAGTGACTTCATGGATTTGTACCACGTTTTGGTCTGGCCACCCCTAGCTTTCTTCCAACCTACTCCTACACCATGAAACATTGCACGTCGGGGCAGTCGGTGGTTTGGCATACGTAACACATGTCCCAGCCATCTCAACTGATGAAGTTTCACTACTTCATCAATCGATTTGCCATCCCTACCTAGTACTCGTTTCCTAACAACTGCATTACTTACCCGGTGGTCCCAGGATATACGAGCAATGCTTCAAAGACACCTATGATCGAACACTAGTAGCCTACGAATATCCTCTACTCTTATTGGCCATGTTTCACTGCCATAAAGTAGGACGGAGCGAACTGCTGCACAATAAACCCGTCCTTTGGTTGCTAGACGGATATCTCGCCTACGCCATAAATGACGCAAGTTGGCGAAAGCTAGACGAGCCTTCTGTATCCGTGCTGAGATTTCGTCACATACCAGACCACAAGGGCTGATGAGACTCTCAAGATAAGTGAAGTGGTCTACACGCTCAACTACTTCACTCCCTATCATTAGTTCAGGTGTCGCTGCAACCCAATCCTGAAGTAACATTTTGCACTTCGAGGGAGAGAATCGCATCCCGAACATGCCTGCATAGTTGCTTATAGTGGTCAGAAGACTCTGCATTTTGTCAGCGTCTTCACCGAGTAAAACTATGTCGTCGGCGTATTCTAAGTCAACAAGTGAGCCTTCCGGTAAAAGTTCAACTCCTGGAGGTTTAGCTGATGAAAGTGCTATCTCTAAAAGTATGTCAATGACAAAGTTAAACAAGAATGGGGAGAGTGGACAGCCCTGACGAACGCCACTTGAGGTAACCAATTCTGATGACAGTTCGCCATAGGCTCTAACTCGACCAGTTGTGTTCGAGTAGAGAGCCTTTATGAGGTTAATGTACTTCTTTGGTACTCCTTTCACTGACAAACACTGCCATAGAACCTCACGATCAACGGAGTCAAATGCCACCTAAAGTTCAAGAAATACTACTATTGTAGGACGTCTGAATGTGTGTCTATGTTCTAGGACCTGACGTAGAGTGAATATCTGGTCTGTGCAACCACGTCCAGGTCGAAAACCAGCCTGGTTTTCTCTAGTGTGCTCTTCACGAGCTTTGGTTAGGCGCCTAAGTATTATTGAAGCTAATATTTTAGACACTATATTAGTCAAAGTGATTCCTCTGTGATTGTCACAGGTGGACTTTTGTCCTTTCTTATAGACTGGCACAATCAGTGATTGGGACCAGTCAGATGGAATTACGTCCAGTTCCCAGATTCTACCTAAGACCTCAGTCAATCTCGTTGCTAGTACTGGACCACCATCCTTAAAAATCTCAGGGGTGAACCTGTCAGGGCCTGCTGCTCTCCCTCGCTTTAGATTTCCTGTAGCTTTTTCAACCTCGTAGAGAGTTGGAGGACTTACCTCAATTCGCCATTCAGGACGACTGGGGATCGTGGGTAACTGAAGTGTGGCTGAAGGCCAATTGAACTGATCCCTAAAGTGTTCTGCCCATCGATCCAATCTCCTGGATTGAGAATGAATGATATGTCCATCTTTGTCTAAGATAGTTTCACTGATACTTGGGTTCCTAATACCGGTTTCTTTAACAAGTCTGAATAGCTGTCTGCTGTTACCTATTGCCGTTGCCTTTTCCATCTCTCTTGCTTTCGCTACCCACCACTGTTCACGATCATTTTGTAGGCTTCTTATTAGCCTTCGCTTAAGCTGACTCCGCTCTTCGTTATGTTCAGAGCCAGGTGGGATGAGTTTTCGAGCGTCTATCAGTGTGGTAGATGCTGCCGAGATCCATTGTTTCTCCCTGACCTTATGGCTTACCTTACTAGCGGATATCACTGCTGATTCCACAGCTTTTCGGATGTCATTCCACGCTGCCTCGGGGTGGACACAACTTACATGGCTGCCTAACTGTTTTCCCAGTTGTTCCTGAAATATATTCTTAGCCTGCTTATCACTAAGTAGAACCCTTAGAGGCTTCCCTGCAGTGTCTTTCCTACGTCCAGTAAGTCGCAGACAGATACGTGCTCGCACTAGAGCATGATCTGAGTCTAAACATGTGCTCCAGAATGAGCGACAGTCTTCTATCGAGCCCCTCCATCGGTGGCTGATAGCGATGTGGTCTAATTGGGTCCAACGTTGGGACGAATTCGGGGGTCGCCATGTCAAAAGATGTTTTTCCTTATGCTTAACTTTAAGTTAGTATTTGCAAGAAATAGGCGGTTATCTGAGCATAGCTGCAACAGACGGTCGCCATTATCTGTCCTTTTAGCCACGACACCATAAGATCCACCCAGGTGTCTTTCCCTTTCACTTAGTTTACTTAATTGAGCATTGAAGTCACCTGCTACTATTACTACATCAGAACGCCTAGCTTTTCGGAGAAGGTCAGAAAGTTTCCTGTAGAACTCATCTTTTATATCGTCTGAGCTGCAGTCAGTGGGAGAGTAGGCAGAGACGACGAAGAGGCAACGACGAGTTTCCTTATCTTCCCGGGTCCTTACTGATCCGTTTAGTCGGACAGCGCATAGACGACTGTCTACTGGGATCCAGTCTAAAAGAGCTAGTTCTGCCCTAGGACTTAATGCTATACCTACTCCAGCGAGGCCACGGGAAGCAGCATCAGGACTTCCAGATACACGAAGCGTGTATCGAGATGAATCTTCATTTTGATTAGGTGAGGTCAAATGAATGACAGTACTCGGATCTTGTATGCGCGTTTCGGAGACGCAGCACACATCGATGGTGTAAGATTCTAGAGTCCTAGCTAAGGAAGCCTGTTGTCCTATTTGGCACAATGTTCGGACATTAAAAGTTCCTACATGTAGTTTAGAGCGTGGTTTCAGGAGACCAGGAATAACGTTCTGTGTACTCGAATCGTTTGCCCTAGCGGTGCGAGGTGATAAAAGGACGTGGGAAGGGTTAGTCGTGGAGATAACAGAGTTATTAGGTGTAGGAAGGATTTGAAAGTGACCAACTTGGTCTCGTGTGCAGTTAAGGGTATGAGGGCTAGTATAACTTCCCGGCTGCCCACACCGTGGAAGGGTATTTCTTGAGGGACCTGAAAAAGAAGTTGGATTAGTGTTGGTCTTAACGACCTGGGAGCGTGACCGCAGTGCCCAAGGGACAACTGCTTGAGGCCGGGGATTTTTGACGTGTTAGCTCCGTTCTTCAAAAGTCCTTACCGCCGGAGACGGGAATCCGTGGGATAAGGCGAGGTGTGCATTTTTAGGGTCGACCTTTTCTAACCCCACCCTTCCTTGTGTGAAGGCAGCATCGCTGTCATGCTGGTTGTCTGAAGGAAACACCTTACTGCTTTCACACCTCTGTACAGTCAGCAGTACGACTTCGTCTTCGGACCTTGGGATTGCTGCTTTTAGTCTCACCGCTCTTCAACCGACCTGTCTGGCATGGTAGGACCTTGAGGAACGATTGTTCCAGCCAGCACAGCTCGATTGGATCATCACGATAGGCAAGCCCGACCACCACGTCAAGGTAGCAGCAACGGTCGGGCCAAATGTGGTGGTCTATTTTAACTGATAAATCGAATAGTCTCAGTGGACTTCCCACTGTATGATGTTGTTTTCTCGTAACCAGAACATTTTCATCGCCTGTGTGCAAAGTGTCACTGAGAATAATGCAAACTTTTCAGAGAACTCGAATATCGGCCAGTGGAAGTTTGGAAATGGATCAATGGCTTAATGGTCAAATCCCTTGACAGTCACTTATTCGATGACGTAAGTTTAAACTCCACTGTGTCTCCGGTTTAAGCAGATAGCTGATATCCCCAGCCGTTACACAAAAATTGTTTACGAGTATATGCTTTGTCGAATAGTATTATTGGTAACGAGTCATATTATGTTTCTTTACCTAAAGTAGCGCGACTGGACTATCCATTTTATAGATAACTGTCTAGTAGAAGTAGCAGTACCCGTGTTTTGAAACTACCTGCATAAAGTATGGCATCCAGAACGAATTCAAACTAGTAATAGGTATTGTTTGCCGAAGCTCTGTTCTCTGACACATTTATGTATGTAAAGGAATCTAGCGTTAGAATGAAGTATATATTCGAATTGTTTATTTATAAGTCAAAATTATGTTATCTTCAGTTGATTACTTGGTACCAGTATTGATATTTTGTTTATAATTTTTGTTTTTCAATAAATACGCTGCTAAATACTCAATTGGCTTCTGTGGTCTATAAAAAAACTTGGTATATTGCCGTTAGATTACCTTTCTTTACACAGTTGCGTTAGGCCATGAATAAGTACTGGCACAACTAATCTCTCCAAGTAAGTACGTATTGGTAAAGACTGAAGTTCAGCTGACGTGGCTTCTAACCGAATATCAGATTTCACATAGCTTATAGTACTGCTAAGACTTTGAATAAAATGTTCAATGTGGATCTGTTCGTTCGGCATTTTTGTTGAATGGGACGAAACTTTGGATTTTCTATACTGGTATTATGAATTGTATTTTAGTTGCGTTTAGTTTTGAACAGTTAGACCAGATGACGATAAAATTATCTGCAAAAAAGCGTAAGAAAAACAAGTATATTCTTTTAAAAGAATGGTTAATTGTGAATCCCTAGAGCTAATATTGAGGGTTGCCCTCGGTATTTAGGTAAGCATTTCCTTAAGTTAGTCCTAAGGCTTCCCGCGGACCAATAGTATGACTTTCTTATGACGTAAAAGCATTACTCACTGTTTGTAGTTATAGTTGTTGAGTGATTAACAATATAAATGAAAGCAAGTTGTAGTAGCTAAGAACAGTGGCACCTACCACTTTTGAACTCCATGTGTGATGAGTAACTTTATTTCGACCCAGATCATGACCAAAGTCACTAAAATGAGACGTCAAGTACTGAAACGCTGGAAATTACTAGTCTTCCCATTGGATTTTATTCCGATCATGTCAACTAAGCAACACATAAAAACCTGTTTGCCTGGACTGCGTGACATAATTTAGGAAGATTCCTAATCGAGATTCATATATTTGATGCAAGCATGAAGTAATCTTGGGAAACATCCCGTTAGGTGTTCTTCCGTCTTTTATTAGAGACATTTTTAATGCAATCTGCGGCATTGCTACCGTCCGTAATGTCACTATTGAAAAAGACAAACTTCATAATTGTGATCTTAAGTGCTAGGATGTCACATTAGGTCTAGCCTTCATATCTAGGTTGTGTAACAAGGCTTAACTGGATACAAGAAAATGTTTTGTAATTGGAAACATAGTCGGTTGAAAGCTAGGTTCGTCTCATCTGATGAATCTAAATGTTGACTAAACTTGGGAGCTAGCGAGTAACTCAACAGACTACGGTTTTGTAAATAAACAGACTGAGTGAAACACTTTTCCTCCGTCGGATTAAATACTACAAACAATCTAGTGTGTATTCATGCAGTTCTTCCAATGTAATGATTTCAAAGTACGTTCGCACAGTGATCGAATTTCATTAATTGTTAAATATCTGGTTGGTTATCATGATCACTGACTAATAGATTTCAGAATTCCGTATTATTTCCAAAATGACTTCAAACAGAGGACCGCCGTTCCGATCGGTAATCATGTCACCACTAAAGTATTTCGCTAACTGTATTGTGACTGTGACGCGACCAAACGTTCTACACATTTTGTCGAAAATCCTATGGAACGAATAGTACACATAATACGATTAAATATTTGGTGTGTTTTGTGCTGTTATGATATAGTTGTCGTATTATACAATATGATCACATTCTGCTCACTTGGAGTCTGACTTATTGCTTGAAACTTTTCGAGATTTTATTACAATATGGATCACTGATAATTCACAATAACACTTTAAAGCTTCAGAATCTTATGTTTGAGTATGTAATATTTCCACACAAGGACCCTTTATATGACTACCTTCCTAGTAATGAGTGTTTAACGCGTTCGGTGATAGTTACATAAATAGACGACTGTGAACTGATTGTCACTTGATGGAAATGGCGTTTAAGCACGAAATGATTAGTAGCGGGAAGTCTAATATGATTGACGTCGGTAAACAGTTTTGACTTGCGCAGACACCATTACGTATAAATTATTAGGGTCTTCAGCACGAGTCGACATCACCTATGTTGCTAAAATGTGTATCTAGTTAATTCATAGACTTTACATGAGATAAACTAAACACGCTGGTGCCTTCAGAATATTTGAAAATATTAGAAAATGCAGTTACCGTTACTCTTGGAGATAGTGAGCGTATTTTGTAGTATATCTCTTTTTGCTGTGTTAGTGAAGCAGGATCTTTATTTAACTGTAACTAGAGTTTACACATACAATTAGTCAAGGTCATGGTTTGTGCATTGCGCCCGTCACGATGACAACTGGAAATAAAATCCAATGTAGATGACGCTAATATCTACCTATTGACGAAACATTGTGTTACGGCTGTCCTAACGATTTGTAGATAATTTTTTATGGGGTATGGTCGAAAAGTCATGTCATTGATTCTCGCTTATGTGTTACATGTTGTCGCGGATTTCTAACGTCGTTTTTTGTCGGCTAATCGCAGTATTTTTCCGTCACATGTTAATTTTTGTAATATTTATGCGTGTTGCATGGCGTTTATTGCAGTCTATTGGTTGCCTGACGTATTTGGAGCTGACAACCTGGATGAATGTTTAGTCAGCCTAACTTGGTAATTTGTAACAATGTAAACACGGGCAAGTGAAATTAATCATTTATCAAGTCTAAAATACACAAAAATTATAGTTTCAAGCAAAAACAAGCTGTAGAATAATTTACATATAACTTTCCTCCCTTATTATGGTAGTGACCCAAACAACCAATAAAGTGGAAATAAAAGCGAAAAAAGGGGGAATAAAGCGTACGAAAGCGTAAACAAAGGGGAAATGTCGCTTTTTCGCCTGCACACGAGGGACAGATTTGTAAGCACACAACATGATTTTTATCCTTCATTCCTATTACAGATGGCCATGTTGACGCGTTTAATGGATGATGATCCTAAAACCTCCATGCGATATTTTCTGTCCTACATCATGAAACCTGAAGTCGCCATTAATTTCACGCTACTTGGTACTTCATCAAAACGAGCGATTCAGAAGTGCCGGTTTTATGGCTGCGTACGAAGTAAGATAAATAAGGTTTTTAAACTTCAGGTGCACTTACTAATCGATCCCTGTCGTCATCTATCACTGAGAAAGACCTTGCGAAAATATATGACATGGCTACACAAAGTTATTTTCACGACATGAGAGACAAAGTACAGAAGCGTCATCGACGGAAGAAAGAACACGTACGTACGACTTTAAAGCGATCATTGTTTTCCCGTTATCTATAGGTAGAGTCTTCCATGTTCAAGGATATAATCGTAAGTTCAGCTTCAAGTACCTTGTTGTGCAAAACAAGTTTCCTAGATATAGTAACATTCTTCTTCATTACATTTTAGAATTCACAAGAATTATTTGAGTCTCCATAGTCCAAAAGGCCTGATGGAAAGAAACAATACGTGAAATATCTGGTCCGTGACAATTGCAATTACATCAGGAACATTGATGCTCTACCATCTGCCAAGTGCTCATGACGTTGTACAATAAGCTTTTTGTTTTCAATAAAAATTTGGAACTTATACCATACATTACGTACATCACATTATTCGTGTGCTGTGTTGTGGGAATGAAGGTGAACACAGGAGGCGGTTGGGGTAAATACAGAAGCGTTTTAAAAGTGGGCGCTTAATTACATCGGTGTGCATGTAGTAGAAAAGTAGACAATTCGTCGGATATTTAGGGTGCGAATCGGAAATTCGTCGACATTTGAAAAACAGAGCGACAGAAAGGGGAAATTTCGCTTTATTTCCCCTTTATTGGTTGTATGGGAATGAACGTGGGTGTTATTGGTTGTATGGGGATGAACGTGGGTGTTAGTAGTTGTTTGTAAATTGTAATTGAGAGTCAAACTATTCATGAATCTTGTAATGGTAATAATAATCATTCCATGCGACGTTCCTAATGGAAGTTTGTTTTTCTATAGCAGGGCAACAAAGAGTAAACGCACTGGAAATAGAGGAAGAAGCCCTACGCGATCTGAACGAGCAGAACAATGAATAAAACTATTCTGTAGAAAGTTTCCCCTTTTGCACTCAACCGTGTCTTTCAATTTTAAAAATATATATGTTGTACCAGTACATTGTGTTCTTACTTTGACGGCACTTACCGGTCCTCACTGTAGTGTTGTTGTTTCAGATCGCTCCTGCTTCAAAGTGAACGTCAATATATAACATGCTACATTACGATATGAACTATTAATATACAGCCGTAAACAGTTTAATCCATGATAAGTATCATCGTTGTTAACTGGACTGATATGTTATTACGTAATGTGAGAGAAAAAATATGTTAGTAACAATTGGCGTTGATAGATTTTTCTGTCCGCTTTCTGAATTTATACAGAAATTGTGTAGAACATTACTGTAAGTGTCACATAAGTTAGCCAAATACTCTTCTTAAGTAAAGCGATGCGTGTTTGTTATGAGCATGGTAACTAAAACATGTAGATAATACTATTTTACGATGTCTCGTATAGGGTTAAAATATAAATTTCTGTTAACAGAATCCAAAATCACTGACTAAATCATAAACAAAGTGTTGATGCATGTTGACGAGTAATCGCTAAATAGTGGTTACCAGTTATTTCATTATTGTATGTAAACAGTATTATGAACGTTGTAATTGTATTTTTCCCAAATTTCATATAACTAATTAAAGTTTGTGAGTCCCTTCGTTTGGTGCCTGAAGTTTGTTTGTTAATACCGAATAACTAGATGAAATTGTAGGAAGGTTAGAAAATGAAGAGCACTGTTTACAGCAAGTAAAACACTTACAGGTACATCCTATCAATTGCTATTTCATTTACTTATGGAACTTGATACTGATAACGAAGTTTAATCTTTTCTTTCACGATTGATTTGTTGTTTTTCAGGATTGCATTGAGCAAGCTATCCATACATTTTGTTATACAACTTATGACTCCTGTCAACTAATTGAAAGGCTCAAATCTTTGTAATAATCAAGTCTATGCAGGTGAACAACTTGGCGAATTTATTAATATGGAAGTTTGTGCGGAGAAACAATTCACACATTGGCGATAACTGTGTTTTGTATTGACCACTACCGCGTTTATTCATCTAATAAGTTATCTAAATATAATATAAATATAACAACTGTAGTTTTTCGCACTTTAAATCTTTTCAGTATGTGTATATTCTAGTTCGGTACTAATACTACTTTCATAATAGACGTTGTCCGATAACGGTAAATTTAACGTTTGATTGCCTAGTCTGTAAGATCTTACGTGAAAATCGCATCACTATCTACACTGACCCATCGTATCGCGACAAATAACAGTACTTAGTACTTCTAAAGAACGCATTTATGCTTGGGATAGAATAATATATTTAATGTGAATATAAATAAGTTAAACATAATGAGCGCGTCTGCAACACTGACTCATGCCATTCGATTGAATGAATATCTCCACGTTCACCACTTCCGACCTTCTCCAAGTGTTACATCTTTTTAGTTATTATATGCTTGACTCCGGAGACTATGTGATTAGGAAACAATGCCACTCCAATTATTCGTCCGAATGTACTGATAGTAAATAGGACTGCAGGAAGAGAAATGTTTGAGAAATGGCAGTCTTACCTAATTATTGATTTTTAAGTGATAATTGTCTACTTTTCTCTCCACCACCATGGCGAAGTGTTTACCATATTTTTCAACTATATGTTGTTTATGAACTCTCTGGCTTCTTTGATTTCGTATATACTCTTCACTCCGTCTGGATAATGATGTTGTATTATAATGGAAGTTATGCGTGCTATTTAACTTCCATCAGCTGCATGGTCTAAGTATGTGATGAGCTAATTAGTTTATTTCGTAGTTGATTAAGCTTACCTGTAAGAGTTGGCCTTTTTACATATGTCAGTAGTATATGACATCAAGGATATTGACAAGCCATAAATGTTCGACAATTGCACTCGCAAGTGCCTGCATCTAGTTCATAACACCACAAAACTGTATTTAAATCGCACTTCCTTCAGTTTACTTTCGCTGTGAATGTTATGCGTACGGGTGGTCTGAAAAGGGATAGAATTATGCATCCATACTTTTTGTAACTCCTTAAACACACCATAGAATTCAATCTAGTTTCTAAAACGCCTGCTCAGTATTATGCGTTGAAACGCCTCCCTTAAGTCGACCGAAATGTCTCTGGAACATAAATCACCACAAACATTACTCGTTAATTACTGAAAAAACAGCTATTTCATGCGATAATACTTCAGTAACTGAAGAAAGGACTACAAACATTTAGGAATTACGGGTTACTCGTCATGTCGTCTTAATTCTTGCAGAAAACAAGGATCCACACAAATTCATAGTATCTTTAACTGATAATTTATACTGAATACGCAGTTCTGCGGACCCCAACGAATTTTAAACAAGGAGAGTGAGATTCAGTAGGGTAATTGTTATCCCAGGTCAAGTTACGTAGCAACAAATGAGCCAAATTGTACACTACATAACACAGTAAGCACAATGAACGCTTTTAGCATTGATTTTGCGAATTTGCTACAGCCAAAAAAGACGCAAATACGAGAAAACCTGATATTCGTGCAACCCAGAGGACAACCAACCAACCCTCAACAAATCAAATACGGAATGACCACTTCGTGTCAGGCCGTTCAAGGTCGCAAAAAGGAAACGGCGGGCAGGTTTGAAAACGTACTGACTTATTTACCTTGCCCTTTTATGGTTCATTTATGGTTCAAATGTTATTAGTCGAAAATAGTAGATCCAAGAGGAGACAGATATTGACGAAAATTTATAGTCTTCAGTAATAAGGACAGTTGGTTGATGAACCTGTGTTAATACTGACAGAATACCTACCAGCGAAGGTCCAGCTTTTTCTTGAATATGTTCACCGATGGTGCTGATACCACTTGTTCTGGTAAAGTGTTCCAGTCATTGACCACTCGATGAGAAAAACGGGACCCCAACTTTAGTTTATTAGATCGCGGTTTCAGAACCTTCTTGCTATGACCTCGGAGATTATTAGTGCTGGAGGGAGCAAAAAGATAAGACATATTACTCACCCAAATCATAAATAAAGATACGAAATGCCAGTATAAGGTCACCTCGTGTCCTACGATAAGACAAGGGGAAAAGGTTTAGACGTTTTAAACGCTCATCGTAAGGGAGTTTAAAAAGACTCTTTACTAATTTTGTCCCTACACGCTGGACGCGCTCAAGCGATTTAGTATCCTTTATCAGACATGGGCTAGCCGCTTGGATACAGCATTCTAAGTGTGGCCTTATATAGGTGAGATATAAAAATTGAAACATATCCTCGTCGAAGCATTTACATGCTCTGCGAAGCGACCATAGAGCACGATAGCCTTTGGAAGCAACCGCATTGCAGTACGTAGTGGTTTTCAAGTCGTGACATATAAATACTCCTAAGTGGAGAAGATTTGTAGCTCAGGTGGGTGATTTTGATGTTGGTTTGTTCTCTGAGCTGGGTGGTTTGGTCGTGGAGCTTTCATCGTCCTTCTGAACGACATCATCAGCACAAACTTCGGGTAGAAGTGAAGTGTTTGAATTTCTCCACATGTGATTCACAGCTTGTCCTCTGCACCTCGATGTTGATTGGTTCTTATTGACCTTAAATCTGTCATTGTTTATTTCTTTGTTTTGGTTGTATCTCCTATTGGTTTGATTTTTGTTCCTATCTTCCTGCATAATTTTCTTGATTGGTTGATAGATTAGATTGATTTCACTTCGAAGTGAACACTTCGAAACCCTGACAACAGCCATCGAAACATTATGCAAACGACACAGAGAAAAAAGAAGAAACCTCCTTAAAAAGAAAATAATCAAAATCTCAAATCCAACTATAGAAGAAATCACAAACAACAGCTTGGTCAACCTATCAAAACAACCACTAACAAACACAGAAGAACAGCTACTCCGAAAAGGATTAAATTACAATACAAGCGATGCCTCAAAACTGGAATTCTACGCAGAACTGGAGTCATCACTCAAAACGTCCGGAATAAGTGAGGAAACGCAACAGGAAATAAGACAGTCTATAGTACCACTGACTCAACGGATGAAGGGCAACAACCAACTGACTTCACAAGAACAAACAGCTTTGAAGAAACTCAGAACCAGAAAAGATATTGTCATCGTTCCAGCAGACAAAGGACGCACCACGGTGATTATGGACAAAGAAGAATACATTGAGAAAGCCGAGGAAATACTCGTGGACAAAAATACATACAAACCGATGGACATAAATCCAGTCAAAAAACTAGACAATCGCATTGCAAAAACTTTAAACAAACTCGTCAAAGCAGGAGAAATAACGAAGCAAGATCAATGAAGAATGAAATCTAATGGACCAGTACTCCCTCGGTTCTACGGCAGACCAAAGATACACAAACCAAACATTCCACTACGTCCAATTGTAGCACTACCAGGAACACCAACGTACAATTTATCAAGAGAAATCTCAAGAATACTGAAACATTTAGTAGATTCGTCAAACCACTCCATCAAATCAGCCACACAATTCCTTGATCAGATTAGGAACATTCAAAACAACGACGACGAACTAATGATATCCTTCGATGTAACAGCACTATTCACTTCAATTGAACCAAACTTAGCAAAAGAAACCCTGTCCTTGCTTCTAACCAACGACGAAAACCTCGCAAAATACGCGAAACTTCAACGTCAAAGCCTACTTGAACTCATAGATCTATGTCTAACAACATATTTCCAATTCAATAACAAAATCTACAAACAAACAAAAGGGACACCAATGGGATCACCAATATCAGGACTCATCGCGGAAGCAGTAATGCAACGACTAGAAACCACAACTCTACCAGTGGTCAAACCAAAAATTTGGATTCGTTATGTAGACGACACATTCGTCATCGTCAAAAAGGAGGAACTAGAAAACACCTACGAGCAGATCAACAACGTCTTCAACGACATCAAGTTCACAATGGAACAAGAGTCGGACAACAAGTTGCCATTCTTAGATGTATTAATCACCAGAACTGACACAGGAAAACTAGAGACTCAAGTGTACAGGAAGCCGACCCACACCAATCAAATTCTCAACTACAATAGCAACAACCCAAGAACTCACAAAATCAACTGTGTACAAACTTTGTTCAAGAGGGCGAGAACACACTGCAATACAATTACAGCACGAAAAAATGAAGAAAAACACCTGAAAACCATTCTTCAGAAGAACGGCTATCCAATCAATTTCATCAAAAAATACCAGTCGCACACACCATCAGAAACAAAATCAGGTATGAAAATCAACAAAAGGATCACCCTACCATACATAAAGGGCATATCGGAAACGACAACAAGGCTGCTGAAAACCTTCGGAATAGGTGTAGCCCAAAAACCAACAAAGTCCCTCCACTCAATCTTATGCAAACCAAAAGATAAAATAGCAAAAGAGGACAAAACAAACATCATCTACAAACTAAATTGTACCAACTGCAACAAACACTATATTGGACAGAGCGGACGCCCCCTGCACCTTCGCCTACATGAACACCAATTAGCAGTCAAACGTCACGAGAATTCTCCACCCATATCAATACACGTGGACAACTACGGACATACATTCGACTGGGAAAACGTGCAGATTTTGGACAGAGGCAATTCCAAAAATACCAGAGAATTTTTAGAAGCTTGGCACTCAGGTCAATCAGAAATAAACAAACATATTGAAATCAATTCAATCTATCAACCAATCAAGAAAATTATGCAGGAAGATAGGAACAAAAATCAAACCAATAGGAGATGTAACCAAAACAAAGAAATAAACAATGACAGATTTAAGGTCAATAAGAACCAATCAACATCGAGGTGCAGAGGACAAGCTGTGAATCACATGTGGAGAAATTCAAACACTTCACTTCTACCCGAAGTTTGTGCTGATGATGTCGTTCAGAAGGACGATGAAAGCTCCACGATCAAACCACCCAGCTCAGAGAACAAACCAACATCAAAAATACTCCTAAGTCTTTGTGCTCATGAACGCGTGGCAGAGATGTACCATTAACGGTATAATGGTAACTAATATCGTGTCAGTTGTGCATGAGCACGCTCTTCCTGGAATTAACTTCCAAGCCACAATCATGTGCTCATCTATCTAATTCGTCTAAATCAGCTTCGAGATGGAAACAATCAGTCTAATTTCTTATTGTTCTCCAGATTTTAACATCATCCGCAAACAATAACGTCGACGACTTAAGTAATAAAGGTAGTTCATTAATATACAGAAGGAAAAGTAAAGGGCCTAAGATGGTGCCTTGGGGTACACCACTTTTGACCGGTTTCCATTCGGATAGAGTTCCATTGACCCTCACTCTCTGTCTGCGGTCACATAAGAAGCTTCCTATCCATTCCTGTATAGCACCTGTTATACCAAAGCTCGAGAGCTTTTGCATAAGACCTAAGTGTGAAACCTTATCAAACGCTTTGCTAAAATCTATGAATATCACGTCGACAGACTGGCCGTTGTCTAGGGCAGCTGTCCAATCCTTTCTCGCAATGAGTAAGTTAGTCAAGCATGAATGCTTGTTACGAAACCCATGTTGCTCGGGAGTTAACAGATTGTACGAATCTATGTGGTTCGGTAGCTTAGCCCGAATTAATTTTTCAAGTAACTTAACTACTATACTGGTCAGGCTAACAGGCCGGTAGTTAGATACGATCCGTCTCTGACCATCTTTAAATATAGGACTAACTATGGCGTCATTCCAGTCTCTAGGTAGTTGAGCGCGTGAAAGGGACATGTTGAAGAGCATCGTGAGCGGTCTTGAGATAATGTCCACAAGCGACGACAGCAAACGTGGGTGCAAACCATCGGGGCCCGGTATCTTACAAGGTTTTAGGTTAGTTATCAAAGGAAGAACAATATCCTCTGTCACGTGTGAAGGTCCTATGGCTGGTATCTCGTTGTAAATGGGACAAGTAGTTGTAACACAACACGTAGAGTAGACTTCAGTGAAACAGTTAGCAAATGTCTCCGCTTTCGCTAGATCAGATTCGTTTAACAGTAACGGAGGGATACTATCACTACGTTTCGTCCGCCTTTAAACGTACGAAAACAGTCGCTTCGGACAGGTACAGCTATCGTATGCCAACTGTCGTTCGTAAGCCTTGCGGGATTTAGCTATGGTCTTTTTACATATATTCCGGGTTTTTTATATTCGCAATTAAATGATGCTGACCTGTTGACAAGAGTAAGTCCCAGAAGTGTTTTCTACGCTTCAACAGCTTCCGGGTTTCCTTATGAATCCATGGGGGGCAATGTGACAGCTCACGTGCTGACCATGGGATAAACGGTTGAGTTACGGATTCGAACGTAGACTTAAACCTATTAAGGTAACATGGTGGTTGGAGGTGGTCAACAGGAAACCTTGGACTCCACCACCCAGTGATCAATCAATTGTGATTACATCTCAGTCCTAGAGGAGGTCGGTCGCGGCCCGAATAGCTCAGTGGTAACGTCTTAGACTGTGAGGCTGAGTGACACGGGATCGAATCCACCAGGGAACATCAGTTCCCTCAAGATTACAGGTGTGCCTTGCTGACGAGTGCCAAGTAGCACGAAACCCGGATCCAGGGTTTCCTGTTGACCACCTCCAACCACTATGTTTCCTTTTTTATTTTATTTTATTGAAACACATATATATTGGTACAAAAGGGAACCAGATAGATATGCACCACACAAAATAATGAAAGTAGGAAGAGAAGGGATGAAAAGATAAGGCGGACTGAAATGTACAACCAGAAGACTCTTTCAGTCGAGGAAGTTATAACCACTCTTTACGTAGAAAGTAAAAGAAGGTTGCAGCAGGATCGCCACTGACTTCTATTCTGAGCCATATCTGATAACGTCTCTAGCCACTGTGTTGCACCATCTCTCGGACCCCAGCCAGGGAGTCGTGAAGGACCAACAAAAGCTAGCCGTTTGCAGCTTTCTTTCATGCCACGACACCATGTCATTCACTGACCTCCTCTCCGCTTTTTCCAACCAGTCCCAGAGTCGGCAAATAATGCACGATGTGGAATTCTCTGGGAAGACATTCGTAGAACATGTCCAAGCCACCGAAGTCGATGTTTCAAGATGGTGACACCAATTGAATTATCGTCTCTGCGCCCGAACACACGATGGCGAACCTGTGCATTACTAACATGGTGTTGCCACTGGATGTCAGCAATGCTTCGGAGACAGCTATGATCGAACACAGAGAGACGTCTAACATCCTCAACTCAGAGAGGCCAGGTTTCACAAGCATAGAGCAAAACTGCTCTCACCGACGCGTTGTAGATCCGACCTTTTACAGCCAGACTAACATCACGAAGGCGCCAAAGATGACCCAGATTGGCATAAGCCGCTCTGGCTTTCATTATACGTGCATCAATCTCATCACTCACGCCACTTGGAGGGTGCAAAGCACATGCCGTACCTGCGGACACTGATTGCCAACTGATTAAGTGCTGATTGCATGTCTTGGGCATTATCGCACAGTAAGACAATATCATCCGCATACTCGGTCGAGAAGTCGTTCTCCAGGCTGCAAATCCACACCGCCATTACTTACATCCATCAGAGCTGTTTCCAGGATATCATCGATGGCAAAGTTGAAGAGGAATGGTGAAATCGGGCAACCCTGCCTAACCATACTGCTCGAATGAAACAAGGGAGAAAGGTGGTTGTATGCCCTCACTCTGCCTGAGGTGTTCGTATACAGGGCCTTTAAGATGTTAATGAACTTCTCAGGCACACCCTTCTTCAATAGACAATCCCAGAGAACAGTCCTGTCCAACGAATCGAAGGCAGCCCTAATATCAAGAAACACTACGATTGTTGGCCTGCGATAAGTATGACGGTGTTCTAACATTTGGCGGAGGGTGAAGATGTGATCAATGCATCCTCGACCAGAACGAAAACCAGCCTGCTCCTCGCGAGTCAATCGTTCTCGGGTTTTAAACAACCTACGAAGAATGATAGAAGCCAATAGTTTGGGCGCAATCGAAAGTAGACTTATCCCCCGATAGTTGTTACAGGAACAACGTGAACCCTTTTTAAAGATAGGGACGACTATTGACTCATTCCATGATGTAGGAACACTTTCTTGCTCTCAAAGCTTTGCAAACACTACCGTCAGTTCCTTAGCCAGAAAGTCACTACCATCTTTAAAAAGAGCAGGAGGTAAGTCATCTGGGCCCGGTGATTTGTAGCGCTTCAAGAAATACCTTAATATATGTAGTGCACGAAGTGTTGAACCACCTAGACTGATGGCCACATTGCAACGTGATCGATAGCATTCGATCAGCACTAAGGACCTGACACGCATGAGATTGATCACCACCCAGTGATCAATCAATTGTGACTTAAACCCGTTCCCTGCAACATCGATCGATCCATCAGCATCGACTGACCAGTCAATTGAGATAGCATAGTCCCTGATTGCCGGAAAATCAGCTCTCCAGATATTAGGACGGGGTGGAGCAGATCCAAATTCTTTACCATGTATCCGGAACTTAAAGGAAAGTACGACATGGTCACTATTCACCAGTGAGGGAAGTTGTTGAATGTCGACGATATCTTCACAGTGGTGTGTGAGGACAAGGTCTATCGATGACGGATTATGTTCCAAGTCTATATGTGTCGGCTTAACGATACATTGTACAAGTGCACATTGAATAATTGATGACAGAAGGACGCTATCGAAACCCCCACCTGGAGCTGTGAGCTCTATCCAGTTTATATGGGGTGCATTGAAGTCTCCAACGATGAGACAACATTCTGCTTTACTCCAAGAACAGACGTGTTTTAGGATAAAGTCGTCAGCGAGACAACACGGACTACGATATATTCCTCCTATCGTCACTAACCCGTTTCTAGACCTAATTGTACAACATACTACCTCACACGTACCACTTACATGCGCCTCCGATATGATCGAGTGGTCCCTAACATATAATATTATGCCTCCTCCCTTGCGACTTCTAACTCTATCACTTCTGATATAGATGTAGCCTGAAATGACTGGAGAACAGTCTATATCTACAGTGAGCCAAGTTTCGGTGATAACAATTATATCCGGATTTAAGCCGTCTACCATCAAACTTAGTTCAGACATCTTATTCCGAAGACTACGGGCATTCGTGTAACACACATTTAGGGTGTTTTTGGAGACATACGTTCTACTCACACAGGTCTCGGAAGCATTGGCTTCCAAAACCTGACTACCCGAAAACCCTTAATCGTAAGGTTCGCTTCACCGTTTAGCCTTCGAGTTTTTAACTCTGTTAGGGCATTCTTCCACTTGATCCGATCCTCAAGTGGCCAGTCAGGTCGAATACGAATGTTTGAGTCCCGAATTTTGCGTGCGTTATTCAGTACTTCGTTCCTTTCCTCAAAATTACCGAGTACTAATTTAAGGATCCTTCTCTGTTGGGTTTCGCCTCCAACATATTTACCGAGTCTGATGACTTTCGAGATATGTACTCTGAGACCTCATCGGGCAGTATATTTCTGAACAGAGATCCCACTAACTGCAGATCGTGGGCATGTCTCTTAAAGGGATCGGCGTCTTTCGATTCTGCCAAGTTCCAGATGATTACACTAGGCACCTGTCTAACTTCCTTAAAAGTCGTGTTTATGGCTTTCGACCGTGATGTCAGATCCTGCCGGTTAGCTACCGGCTTCTTACTGTTAGCTTTCATTATAACAGTGTTGTGTGAGTCGAGTGATTTACTCCCAACAACATTTGGTGGAGTTAGACTATTTCCATCCACAACAGTATTAAATATTTTCTTACATTTGGACTTGAGCGGAGTTGCCTGATGCGATGGACGTGAGTCCAACGATGACTTATCGACTATACGCGCGCTTTCTTTGGGTACTTTTCCGTCTCTTTTACGTTTCCGCGTAATCCATTTACCACTATTCTCAGCATCCAGATTGGAACTATTCTGGACGATAGTGGTTCTAGCCGGGTCCTCAGTCGCTGCTAAAGCGACTGGTCCCTCAATACTTAATGGCATGACTTTCATTGGTTGTACCGGAGTACAAATTATTGCTTTATGTTGCGAAATTGGGTGTCTGGTACCTGCCATGGCAGCATTTACGACACTGATACAATCTTCATTATCAGTATCCATGTTGCCGACACGACCTACGTCGACCTTTTTAGCTAACACTAGAAGGCTGATGGCTTCCTGAATGGGTAATGTCTTGCTTGAGCAACAACACATACAGAGCCAATGAGAATTTGGTTTCGAGCACCTTTTATAGGCAGCAGGGCTTAAGCGGGTGCACATTTTATGAAACCACTTCTTACACTCGTTACATTGCATCCCTTCTTCCACGGGGAATAAGCAATATGGCTGTCCACACTTGTGTACAGAGCCGACCATCTTAGAATAAAGCAAAATGATAGGCAAGGTAGATATGTAAGATAAATCACAACCTCATCAAATAAACAAGCCACAGTCGACCAAGAATGCTTTGATGCAGTAAATACACAAAAGCAGGATCAAAACACACAAATACAATGTCACGTTAACTGAAATAAATTCAATTAAAGTGTAAACGGTAGTTTTGATACGTAATTTACGATCAAAACAGTGAATTAAGCTCAACGTGAAACAATACCACTGTATTTTTAAATAGCGCAGGAAGCACCAGAATAAGTCCACTACAAGCCTTGGAACATGTGATGACTATCGGGATAAAACATCATCATCCTAATGAGAGTTTGTGGATGAACTGTGATCCGCCATAAATACAGGGCATCGAAGATATTGCTACCACTTTTTGGACAAGTGACTCCATTCACCAATAGAAAAGTAATGGTAGAATTCAGGAAGATTCGTTCAAGTTTCAGTTTAAAAAAACAGGAGGCTTGATGGCCTGTGTTAGTCCTGGCAATGATGGTCTTTCAGTTTATCCAAATTTGTTTTGAAAAAGTCAACAGGTGGAACCTCAACCACGTACTGAGGTAATGAATTCTAGTCGTTAATGACTAGATTTCAAGGCCGATCGTTATCTGACAAGTAATTTGTACGAGGCTTATGAACGTTTTTGGAGTGTCCTAGTAAATCCTGTTTTGGAAGATAAGAAAAATGAGGGCATATCAGGTGCAAAATTTTCACTAAGTAATTTGAAAATCGTTGAAGGTATGACCAGTATTGTAGTTTGACAACTATTAGCCAGTAACACGTTCTGCAATGGAATCGTGCCCAGGCTGTGCTGTAACGTGATTTGGTACGGATGCATGACCGAACACCTTCAGGTTAACGAGTCCACTAAAACTAATGTGGTCAGCATCCAATGTCGAACACTTACAGAGCCATTGATTTTGGGTAACTATTGACAGCAACATTTGTAATCATGTTCTCTCTGGTTATTCGATAAGACAACGGCAGCAGAGGTGTTTTGCATGAAATATTATCATCAATGCACTTGATTTGGGATGTCACACTTGACCATAAGAAGCCGTAATTTAACAACATATATATATATATATGTATGACGTTGGATGAAGAGTGTGATTTTCATGAGGACATCTAAGGTGAAGTTGAACAAGTGAGTGGACGTCGCAAATGACACAGTGTGATCTTATTTATTGGCTCTTATATTTAAACTTCACTCGATCTATGTTGATCCAACTAATTGGACAGCAATACAATGAAATCTCACACAAGAGTGTTTTAACATCAGGTACATGAACTAGTAGTTGGTAAATGTACTACAGGGTTAAAATTTGTAAGCAGACTGTTTCAATAACTGAATTTAGCTAGACAATTATTTGATGATTAAGAAGCACTAAACAAGTATCTCGTTCCAGCATGAAATTCTTTGTGTGATCAAACTTAAATCACTTCAAGCCTTTCAGTGATCACGTTCGTTGACTAACTTGAACCAATTTCTCATGTAAATTATACTCAAATACCACATTGTTCATGGAACTACTATGACGACCAATTCAAATTACTTGTATGTCGACGTGTACATATATACATAAACTATTCCTATGTACCCGATCTTGGCAAATCACTGTTGTGCTGAGCCTTTTATCTTTTTCACTCTCCCATTATTTAAAAAAATGATTTTCCTATTGCCTACCAAAAAATATCATCAAGATCCTCAGACAGTTAATACATACATACTAAGCCTCAAGAACTTTTGTATTCCACAATTTAATAACTCTAACACCACACTCACCGTGGTTTTCACTAAAAACAATTGTAGGAAAATAAACATTTCAACATTTCAGGAGGTTCTGAACCACAAGAAGCACCATCACAGGGAGTGGATCACTGTTGGTACAATGGATAAGATTGAAAAAAGGAGGAACAAGAAGGCAGCAATCAATGCCAGCGGACTAAGAGCAGAAAAAGCCAAGGCACAAGCCGAATACAAACAAGCAAGTGAAGAGAAGCATCAGAGTTGACAAACGTAAATATGTGGAAGATTTAGCAATGATAACGGAAAAGGCTGCAAGAGAAGGAAACATGAGACGATTGTATGATAAACATAGAAAATCACTGGAAATTACCGTAAACCAGAACCGTCAGTGAAAAGCAAGGGGGGAAAGGTAATCACCAACATTGAAGAACAACGAAACAGGTGTGTAGAACAATTCAAAGAACTCTCGAATCGACCAGCATCACTGAACCCACCCAACAACGAAGTAGCACCCACGGACCTCCCAATCGATATTGGTCCACCAACAATTGAGGAGATCAGCATGGGCATCACGCAAATCAAGAGCGGCAAAGCAACAGCATCAGAAAACATAAATAGAAATATTTAAATGAATTATTACATGAGAGTATTCTTGAACAGGAAATACCGTTCAGTTAGAAATATGACCAGGAAGAATTCTTGCTGTTGGAGAACTCATCGCTTTTATCAAGAAAGTAAAATGAATCACAAGACAGTGAGTGTCGTATTTCTTTAAGCATAGCTGATAAGTTCTCAAGTCACTTAAACACACCACTTCTAGAACGAAAGACAGAGATTCGTGTTCGACCAGAACGTGTCAGATCTAACTGCTCCTCATTTTCTATCCAGTTTCAGCGCCTACAAATTCATCTTACAGCCTGAAAAACAGAATCGCTCAAATGGATCTAAACAAAACACTCATATTCAACAACTATTGTTCAATTATCCCACATAATCATATGTGGAGAATAGATAACAAAAATTAATGAATTTGCATAACACATATTGAGATACCATCTTGTCAAAGCATAGACAATGTGAGTTTGCTATTTTTAACTATTGTTGATACTAACGGTACAAGTTAGAGGATTGATAAAAGCAGTAATAAGATCACATCATGTCCTTTGGTTGCAGAATGATCAACAAACTACTGATTAGTTGAGGTCATCAAAACAGAGAAATTTCTACTCATACGATCACTGATTATAATTACACTAAAATGTTAAACCATGGAGGTGTTAGTATGCACTGATTTGAAAGAGAAAACAATGTCTAGATTTCTCTGGTCATATTATTATTAAGGTGAGATATGTTGTGGTGATAAGCTGAATAATTCACTACTAATTTTATCATTTAACTCAACTTAGTGAATCGATGCGTTTGGTGACTTTGAGGTACATCACGCGTATATTGATAGTCTTCACTCTTCGAAACTTTTTTCGAAATTAAACTATAATCGTTTTTTGTAAAATATGTGTAAGGCCTATCTATGAATAGTGTTCGTGCTTATCGTATCACTAGTTGTTAACTCAAACGATAAATAACTTCACCTACGTATTACGAAGTGGAAGCGTGTTTTGTTTCATTAGTAAGTAAACCAAAAAGAAGCACTCATTCGGAGCTTGACAAAGCCTTAGTCAATCAAAACTTTTGTAATCGAAATTTGTTGCATGTTAATGTAACATGGTTATGTGTCTTGACAACTTCGTCGGTAATTCAAATCACACATATTTAGAGCACTGGAGATTTGGCTTATGATAAGTTGAAGACTGGATGGTAAATATCAATTTTAAGTAACGATGTAATTCTAAAGTACAACACTAATACAAATCACGTGTGATATGATGTATGTTGAACAGAAGGGTTCGATATTCGGTGCGATCCAACCCACATTCACAACTTGATGTCAGTTTCAACTGCTTTACATTTGATAGTAAGAAGACTAAACAAGTTAAGCGAATAAACAAATGATAATAAATCAACCAATTACCATTACCTATGGAGCAACAAATAGACAGATTGCCACCGTGATGATACAGTTGTACGGCTCATAAGTCCTATATCCAATGTTCCATTTCCTTGTGACGACCTTGTATGAGATGACTAGTTTCTTTGCTCTCCCTTATTGCTGATTCAGTACACTTTCAGGTTTGTGGTAGTGTCCAATTGGTCAGTCGAGTGCACTAACTCAAGTCATCTTGGAGGTTATTTGAAGATTTGTGTGCCTTGTAATTTACGTGACTGCGTTTGTATCAGATCAGAAGGGTCTCTGGAAATCAGCAGCTATCACTTAACCAGAAAGGACGTAGATTGGTCGTGACATGATAAATAACACAGCGAAAACCAAGATGGTATGAGATGATTGTTTCAGAAGATGAATAGATGAATGAGTAATTAGACAACTAAGCCAACAAATTGGAGTTAGTTACTGATATATGGTGATGATAACTGTAGTTAAGTTACGGGACATGGATCAGGCACAGCTGGTCCACAGGGGAGATGGTAATCCGTGGATGAGTATGAGACTTCAAAATCATATGAGATCATATGTTATTGAATGCGTTTGATTTGAAATCATCGTGAGAACATATTACATCGTATCCGATTCCGAATTTCTTCAACATTGAATCTGCGTCGTTTGAGAAAATGTTTGGTCATTGTAGTGGTAGGAAATATAGAGGAATGAAGAGTCCAACATGCTCAGTATCCAGGACGTTGATTGCCTACAACATTTATATTTCAACATCAAAGTAAATTTCTGTGAATGATTGTCTCTTAATGTGTGCTAGAAACATTTACTGGCATGGATATCTGCATGTTGGAAACACTCGACAGTCACACTGACTCGTGCTTATATCCGACAATTAGGCTAATTCTCGTAACACCATGAAAATGAAATAGTCTGTCTCATATTCCACATACACATGGTTCATCTTTCTGAATTATACCATAACTTTTTGCGTGGTGAATGGAGTCACTTGTCAAAGAAGTGGTAGCGAAAGCTTTGATGCCCTGTATTTATAAAGGATCATAAATCATACACGAACCCTTACCGGGATGACTACGAATCATCGCCCATGCTTTCTTAAACAATAGCAATTATTGGCGTCCAAATGATAACTATCGTCGATTCAATGAGCAAACCATTCCTGATCGTTACTCGTCGCCCCACATTCACTAATTGACAGCTTCCCTGAAAGGCACAAATCATTCTCCAGAAATTGACTTACTGTTTTTCCACATAGTTGACACATTTCTAGATCAAACAATGAAGTTGCAGACTCCTCGTCTCCTATAATTTATTTTAACAGTTACCAAGGAATCGACTTACTCAAAATCGCGCCTAGTCTGAAAGAAGGGACAGATCTCTCTTCATACAGGCTTCTAGACTTACAGACGGTCGAAACACAAGTATTTCGAGCTTCTCAATATTGTTATTTTATCCCATTAAAAATTCCTTGAAAACTGTTCAAAGACGTTATTACAGACTAGAAGTGTACGGACACATTTATCGTTTCCAGAAATGTGTCGAATATCCGAAGCGAACTGAGAAATGTGGCCTGCTTGTCGAGAATATCAATCGGAACACTTGTCGGAAGACGAACTTAAAGAGAAGGTGAAAGTTCTATGGTCGTGGAACGAATTGAATTCTTAGAATTTCATTGTGTTGGAAGTGCCATACAGCACAATGCATGGCTTGCAGTTACCTCAGGAAAATACTATATCTCGATTCAGTGTCATGAAATCATATAAAGAAACCGATTCATTACTATCAGCAATAATTATAGTAGTTGTTGTTCCTGTTGTTGAAGTTATTTATGTAGAACAAAAATGTTGAATAAAAACATTCCACTATTAACATTCCATGTACATTTTTAGTAACAAATTGTTGAGTGAAACGGACGAACGGAACACCAATCAGATGAGTTCATTCAACTAATTACACAAATTCCATTACATCTCATAGGTCAGTATCAGTATATAAAGATGAGGTGTTTCTTATGTGACCAAGCATTCACTACATTTCAAGTTTACTTCGTTGTAGAAACAAAATGCGTTTATCAATACTGTGTTTGATCTTATGCCTCACAGTCTTCGTCCCATTCATTCACGCATATAAACGTACGTTCTAAATATTCCTGAGATATATATTATATTGTGTAATACTCTTATTGTTAAGAAAGTGATATTTCAGGATGAATCATGTTTGTGATTGATGAATAAGACTCAGAGGGATTTAGTTGAGTAATTTATCTGACTGGAGAATAGCGTAGTTTCATTCTATATCATCTCGTCAATGTGCTTGAACTGCTAATTATAGTACGAAAGTAATTAATGGTTGGTGATTATTGGCAGTGAGTTATGAGTATCAATCATACAGTGTTTGGACTGAAACATCATTTGTTAATTTGACTTGTCTCTTTCAGTCTCGTGAATCACCATTCATAGTATCAGTTAAAATTGACAAGTCATTTATCTTTTTTCGAATTCAGGTCCACACACTTCAACTGCAGTTGAACAGAATAATGAGAACAAATTTGGACAAGGTCTGAGCGGAATGGGCCTTATCCCAAGAACGAAAGAAGAAGATGAAGGTGATGACATTGCTGACGCTGTTTCTTCTGCTGCTGGTGATGATGATGATGATGATGATGATGATAATGATTCGGATGATGATGGTGATGATGATGATGATAGTGGTAGTGAAACGAATCATAACATCATTATTAATATTAATATTGATGAAAATGGTAATTTCAAGGAAATGCCTGATAATACTATTGATGGAATCATTAATCGTTATGTTCATTGAATAATGGAACACTTCAATTAATACGGTGAGTACCCTTCTTCCAACTAGTCGGAATAATATACAGTCGTCAATTAATTATCAACCCATTTCAACCACACCATATGTCGTCCGATTATCCATCTCCTCATAATGAACAGGAATTTTCGAATCATATTTATTTGCATACTGATACATATGGTTTGACAATGGACGAACTAAACTCTTATTCGACATTCATTGATTTCGTTTATTATAAAACACTAGAATCATTCTGTCACTAGTCCTTGTTGAATGCACATTGAGAAAAGTATGATGTTCGATAAAAGGTGAACACTGACTTCTTGAACACTATTGTTTGTGCTGAAAACGGTCAAACATTGGTGAACTGGAATCCACTTCACTTGTTTCAATTCTATTCAACAAATCTCTTCAATTCGTTATCGCACACAACAATTCGTTTTCCGAATAAGTGAAAACGAATTACGTTGATGTGAGAAACAATAATTTCAGTTGGCGAGATGAATGCTACTCAGCTCGATTAGTTTTTGTATATGTGATTCAATTAGGTTCAATCATAGTTTAAAATAAATTTCACTTGCACTGAATCATTCTATATCATTTTCTCATTTCGTTTTCAGGTAACATGAATAATTGTGAAGCCTGTTTATTCGTCTGTTATATTAAACTGATTACAATGAACACATTTGTGTATTTTTGATATTGAATTGAAATGAAATAAACATGAATGAAATACGTTGTGTTGTTTTCTTGATTGATGAAGTAATAATTAGATTTGGAGAACAGAAATAGCGTTTTGTTGTTACTTAGTTTTGTGTATCCATGCGTCATTGTAAATGGAAACAGTGTAGTTTAATTTGTTCACATTAGCACATAGATGCAGCTGTCGATTGAAATACCATAGTGGTAGAAGTAGTAAGAGTATAAGCGGTAGTCGGACAGATTACGGTTTTAAGAGGTTATTCAAGGAGTATAATCCAGTGAAATAAATTTGGAAGGAGAAAAGATAAAGGAACATTTAGAATTCAGAAGATTATATTTCGGGATAACATAAAGAGTGGATGCACCTTCGCCATCGCACACGATTTTGAGCCATGTCATTCTCGGTCTCTAACCATCGGTTGTTATCCTCTCGCGGATCTTAACCACGTTGTCTACACCTACCAACATGGTTCAGTCCACGTTTTGTTCTGGCCTCACTAAGCTTTCTTCCAACCAACTCCTATACCATAAATCATCGCTCGTCGGGGATGATCTTTAGTGACCATATCCTCAGTAAACTAGCATATTCGATATGGCTTACTGTACACACCCTTGAATGTAAAATACTAATCGGATGTATATATCGAGCTCCTAACACCCCAGTTTGACTGACACCATTATAAGTGAGTCATTTGCTAAGGCTGCCTCGCTTGACTTCGCCTACAAAATTGTCTGTTGTGATTTCAACCTTCCAACCATCAACTGGAAGACACATTCTGACCCACCTTGCTACGAAGGAATACCAAGGTCCTTAGACATGCACGGTTGGCAGCAACATGTTAACCTGCCTAACCGAAATCACAACATTCTTGACTTGATATTCTGTCACAATGTCTCACCAGCATCAATGGTGGTTGACGAGAAGTTCCATAACAGCGACCATTAAATAGTCTTCTGCACCCTTCCGATTCTTGGCAAGCGCAAAAAATTAAAGACAATAAATACATGTTTCCAATATAGAGACTATGCGAACGCTGACTGAATTATCTTTCGGTTTCTAATGAAGCATTCTGACTGGAGCACTTTTTTCACCAGTGATAACCTTTTAGAAACACTGGAAATATTCAATACTACCACCAAATCTGCACTAAACACTACCAACCCTTCTAATATTGTTTTCAAAACAATTACTCCCTACATAAACCAAAAGGCTAAGTCTAAGCTACGAAAACTAAGAAAGACGTACTTTATATCAAAAGACTTTAGACTTAGTGGCCTGCACCATGTATACTCTGTACTTGAAGGAGTGCTAAGTTATCACAACAAACATAAACAGACAGAAGAACGTACTGCGCTCACAGCTGCATCTAAAGTCCAAAACTTATGTCGGCTCATTGCAAAACGGATGAGAAAGAACGAAGATCACAACATTCACTCTTTACTGCACGATGGCGTGACGTACTATGACCAGACCGTCATATGCGAACTGCTAAGTGAATGGTTTTCACAAAACGAGAATACATCTAATGCCCCGGATGTCAACATAAAATGCATACGCAAAAGCTATATTAGAACCATAAACTTTAACATTAGGGGTATACATACCGCCATCAAAACCCTTAAGCCGAATGCGAGCTCTGGTGTTGATGATATACCATCGATTCTCTATAAAATGTTATGGACGGATATACATACGTTATTGCTCAAAATATACACACTATTATTAGAGGCGGGTACATATCCTGAAGCCTGGAAGGTAACGTATGTTCTTCCCAAACACAAATCAGGACCGAGAAACCTGGTCGGAAACTACAGACCTATAAATATCACCCCAGTTATTTTGCGCATAATGGAAAATGTGATACAAAGTCAACTATCAGATAACCTACTTAAGGAAGAACTAATAGACCCATCACAACATGGTTTCATTAGAACAAGATCATGTTGTACATGTCTGATAGACTTCTTTAACGAGGTTGCTCGCATACGTGACCAGAAAAAGCTAGTGATTATACTTTATTTCGATATAAAGAAAGCCTTTGACAAAATACCCCACAATCTTCTAATCAACAGACTCCAGTCAGTTGGAATTATAAATTCCCTATTGCATTGGATTAAGTCTTTCCTCACAAACAGATACCAAATAACCAAGCTTAACTCTACAACAACTACACCTCGACCAATAACCAGTGGTGTTGTGCAGGGTAGTGTCTTGGGCCCATTGCTATTTATAATTTATATCAACAATATATGCAAGTGCTTTACCATAGGTAAGACCTACCTCTACGCTGATGACTTAAAAGTCATCTATAAAACTGACATTAGTGATGTACGTAGTACTATGCAAACGATCCAACATGAACTCAACAAAGTAGACGACTGGTGCAAACGCTGGGGGCTAGAGCTCAACACAGAGAAATGCGGTTGGCTATGTATTGGTAACACGTCACTTAAACTAAAACTAACACTTAACAAAAACCCACTGCTCAGACTGACATCAGTAACTGACCTTGGGGTACATTACTCCGACAGTCTTAACTTCTCTGAACATATTTCAACTAAAGCATCTCAAATGCGGAGATTGCTCGGCTTCATCCTTCGTAATTTCTTTCAAAAGGAAACGAAAATCATCCTGTATAAAACCTGCGTAAGACCCATCGTCGAATACTGCTCGTTCTTATTTTCCAACCTACGCCTATCTGATATACTTAAGGTGGAAGGAATACAGCGAGACTTCACCCGCAAAATACTTAAGAATGACCAACTCACTGACTACAAATCCAGATGCCATATCTTAGGACTAGAACCCCTCTGGAAAAGAAGGCTTAGGTCTAACTTAATTCTTTATTTCAAACTCCTTAAAAACCTTACTTATTCCACATGTAATATAGCTCTCTACCAAGACTCACATGGATACAACCTTCGAGACAAAGTATCCACTGTCAAAATTGAAAAACACAGATCAAAAACACGTGAAAACGTCTTCCTTATCAAGTACGCATTGATATGGAACAGTCTGCCTTCTAAAATACGCATGGCAGACAAATTACATACGTTTGCAAGACTCATTGATCAAGCCCTAACCTGTATAAATCTGGCGCAAACGAACACATGCACGTCCCACTCAGACATCATAGGCTCTCTACATATATAGACTGAATCGCCTTATTTCCCTACCTTGTAGTTGTATTAGATACTTTCCCTTCACTAATTCTTTTCAATTGACGTAGACAAGCAACTCACTGGACCTATCAATACTCGGTCGCTAAACGACGCTTATAAATACCTTAAACCGTCAGAAGGAACGCACAATCGACTGCCTACTGTCAGTGGTCCTACAACCACAGAAACTGTCACCCATCAAACGGTAAGCATAGAACAAAATAACCTCAGCACGAAATTAGTGTGAGTTACTTCTTGTCTATTCTTCATCAGCTTTTTACTCGTCTGTACACTATGTTGCCTAGCCATTAATATTATTTCACCACTCGTTATATTACCTTATCTGTAACTAATATAAATCTCCACTTTTCCGCCTACTATGGTAAACAAATATCCTACACTATACTCTTCCTAATACCTATGCTCTGATTCGTAACCTACACTTTAATATATAGTCAATAAAAACATTGCATTGAAGCTGTAGCTGTAAACAATTCCCCAAAATCAATAGCTCATTAAGTGTTCGACATTGGATGCTGACCACGTTGTTTAAGTGAACTTGTTTAACTGAAGGCTTTCGATCATGCATCCGTACCAGATCACGTTTCAACTGGGCGTGGGACACTGCTCCTACGTTCATTAGTCAGCTTATAATAAAGGTTCCTCGATATATTGATAACGTATCAAATATATCTTTCCTACCTCTTCTCGTCTGACTTCTGATTTCTGTTTGGCCAAAAGGGTTTCGATCATAGAAGGTACTACTGGTCGCTAGTTGTCAAACTAGAATAACCGTCGTATCTTCAGTGGTGAGCCTAACGTGATCTGGTACATCAAGCCAATAAACTGTGAGTCCGTTTCTTTTTGGAATATTATTATTCATTGTTATTCTTTGTTTGAATTTTGCATATTGTGATATATTTTTTTCGCGCGTTTTTCCCGTATATATTTTAATTAGACATTCTTCGTTCCTAATATTACTATGACGGAACACTCACCTAAGGTGTTTAAGTTAAAATCTTTTCCCTCTATTGCGATTCAGTTAACGCCATTTTGGCCCGACAATATCGAGTCCTGGTTCTGCTACGCAGAAGCTGATTTTTGCATGCACGGAATCACGGACTCGCGCACACGATTCCTCGCGGTTGTTAAGGCGTTACCGCGCGAGTTTAACAGGTACATAACACCTAGTATGTTTACTAGTGATGTTCCCGAACCTTACGAAACTCTCAAATGTTCGATTCTAAAACGTGGAGACCTAACCGACCGACAACGGTTAGACCAATTCCTCCATAACATCGACCTGCAACATGGTTCTGTGACAGACATGTTGTTAAGAATGAGAGAGGTTATCGGCCAACGAACTTTCGATGATGGCCTATTCAGACAACTTTTCTTGTCTAAACTTCCTCAACAGGTGCAGGCAGTGCTCGTCTTGTTTCAAAACAACGCCATAGACGAGCTGGCTACATCTGCCGACCGAATCTTAGAAATTATGTCCCGTAACTTAACTACAGTTATCATCACCACATGTCAGTGACTAATTCCAATTTCACCCATTATAGTCTATGTTTCCTCGTTCACCATCACATTTCGGTCTTCTCACACTGTGAGCATCACCAATTAGTTGACTTAATTATCTAATTACTCATTCATCTATTCATCTTCTGAAACAATCATCTCATACCATCTTGGTTTTCGCTGTGTTATTTATCATGTCACGACCAATCTACGTCCTTTCTGGTTAAGTGATAGCTGCTGATTTCCAGAGACCCTTCTGATCTGATACAAACGCAGTCACGTAAATTACAAGGCACACAAATCTTCAAATAACCTCCAAGATGACTTGAGTTAGTGCACTCGACTGACCAATTGGACACTACCACAAACCTGAAAGTGTACTGAATCAGCAATAAGGGAGAGCAAAGAAACTAGTCATCTCATACAAGGTCGTCACAAGGAAATGGAACATTGGATATAGGACTTATGAGCCGTACAACTGTATCATCACGGTGGCAATCTGTCTATTTGTTGCTCCATAGGTAATGGTAATTGGTTGATTTATTATCATTTGTTTATTCGCTTAACTTGTTTAGTCTTCTTACTATCAAATGTAAAGCAGTTGAAACTGACATCAAGTTGTGAATGTGGGTTGGATCGCACCGAATATCGAACCCTTCTGTTCAACATACATCATATCACACGTGATTTGTATTAGTGTTGTACTTTAGAATTACATCGTTACTTAAAATTGATATTTACCATCCAGTCTTCAACTTATCATAAGCCAAATCTCCAGTGCTCTAAATATGTGTGATTTGAATTACCGACGAAGTTGTCAAGACACATAACCATGTTACATTAACATGCA
>NC_031502.1:55379241-55452771 GCF_000237925.1 Schistosoma mansoni
GTCCCCTATTCTGCATAACAATTCCCTTGTTGAAGACATTTCCTGGTATTGAGGGAAAAGTGATGCCGCCGTAGTTGTCACACTGGCTGAGTTCGCCTTTCTTTGGTATCTTGATCAGAAGTCCTTCTCTCCAGTCTGTTGGTACTTGTTCTTCATCCCGAATCTTACCGAAGAGAATGTGGAGTATCTCTGCAGTTGCTGCTACATCTGCCTTCAGTGCCTCTGCCTGAAGGTTTTCTGATGCTGTTGCTTTGCCGCTCTTGATTTGCGTGATGCCCATGCTGATCTCCTCAATTGTTGGTGGACCAACATCGATTGGGAGGTCCGTGGGTGCTACTTCGTTGTTGGGTGGGTTCAGTGATGCTGGCTGATTCAAGAGTTCTTTGAATTGTTCTACACACCTGTTTCGTTGTTCTTCAATGTTGGTGATTACCTTTCCCTCCTTGCTTTTCACTGACGGTTCTGGTTTACGGTAATTTCCAGTGATTTTCTATGTTTATCATACAATCGTCTCATGTTTCCTTCTCTTGCAGCCTTTTCCGTTATCATTGCTAAATCTTCCACATATTTACGTTTGTCAACTCTGATGCTTCTCTTCACTTGCTTGTTTGTATTCGGCTTGTGCCTTGGCTTTTTCTGCTCTTATTCGGCTGGCATTGATTGCTGCCTTCTTGTTCCTCCTTTTTTCAATCTTATCCATTGTACCAACAGTGATCCACTCCCTGTGATGGTGCTTCTTGTGGTTCAGAACCTCCTGAAATGTTGAAATGTTTATTTTCCTACAATTGTTTTAAGACAAAATCACGGCGAGTGTGACGTTAGTGCTGACAAATGGTGGAATACAACTGTTCTTGAGGCTTAGTATGTGTAATATTAACTATGTGGGCATCTCGATGATATTAGTCGAAAAACAATAAGAAAATTGTTTTTCAAATGATGGGAGAGTGAAAAAGATAAAAGGCTCAGCACAACAGTGATTTGCCAAGATCGGGTACATAGGAATAGTTTATGTATATATGTACACGTCGATATACAAGTAATTTGAATTGGTCGTCATAGTAGTTCCATGAACAATGTGGTATTTGAGTATAATTTACATGAGAAATTGGTTCAAGTTAGTCAACAAACGTGATCACTGAAAGGCTTGAAGTGATTTAAGTTTGATCACACAAAGAATTTCATGCTGGAACGAGATACTTGTTTAGTGCTTCTTAATCATCAAATAATTGTCTAGCTAAATTCAGTTATTGAAACAGTCTGCTTACAAATTTTAACCCTGTAGTACATTTACCAACTACTAGTTCATGTACCTGATGTTAAAACACTCTTGTGTGAGATTTCATTGTATTGCTGTCCAACTAGTTGGATCAACATAGATCGAGTGAAGTTTAAATATAAGAGCCAATAAATAGGATCACACTGTGTCATTTGCGACGTCCACTCACTTGTTCAACTTCACCTTAGATGTCTTCATGAAAATCACACTCTTCGTCCAACGTCACAGCAACCCATTAAGTCATGGATTTCTGTGATGAAATACCATTAAAACAAAACGAAAGAGATTTCGAAATCATATGAGGTCTTATGTTACTGAATGTATATGATTTGAAATCATGATGAAGACATATTGCATCCTATCCGATTTCAAATTTATGGAACATTGAAATCAGCGTCGTTGGAGGAAACATATAGTCGATGTAGTGAAAGGAGATAGAGAGAAATGAAGTATCGAACATGCTCAGCCTTCAAGATGTTCATTGCCTATAACATCTTTATTTCGAAATTATAAAAAATATCTGTGAATGGTTGTCTATTCAAGAATTTCATTGTATTGGAAGTGCCATACAGCACAATTCATGGCTGGCAGTTCCCTCAGGAAAATACTATACCTCGATTCAGTGTCATGCGATCATACAAACTACTTACTTACTTACTTCCGCCTGTTACCCCTCGTCGAGCTGTCCATTGTATTCCGTATTTCCCTTCAGATGTCGAAGTCTTCATAATCCAGTCAATCACCAGAAGGAAGAGAAATGGGGAGAGTAGACAGCCTTGTCTGACTCCGGTCCTTACTGGAAATGCATCTGTCAGCTGTCCTCCATGCACAACTTCGCACTGTAGTCCGTCGTATGAGTTTTGGATAATGTTGAAAATCTTTTCAGGAACTCCATAGTGTCGAAGAAGTTTCCATAATTTTCTCCTGTCCACGCTGTCAAACACCTTTTCATGGTCAATGAAGTTGATGTATAGTGATGAGTTCCACTAAATTGATTGTTCAACGACGATCCGTAGTGTTGCAATCTGGTCTGTGCACGACCGATCTTTACGTAATCCAGCCTGTTGATCTCGAAGTTGGGCGTCTACTGCGTCTTTCATCTGATTTAGCAGCACTCTGTTGAAAACGTTTCCTGGTACTGATAACAAACTGATGCCTCTGTAGTTCTCACATTTGCTCAGATCTCCTTTCTTTGGTATCTTGATGAGATATCCTTCTTTCCAGTTCGTTGGCACTTGTTCTTCTTCCCAAATCTTCTTGAATAGAAGGTGACACATGTTTGCAGTTACTTCAATGTCTGACTTCAGTGCTCCAGCTGGTATATTGTCATGCCGCCTTCTCATTCTTGATTTAACTGATGGTCATCTTGAATTCTTCGACCGTCGGTGAAGTGACAGCTAATAGAAGGTCTGTGTGTTGTGCTTCGATGTTCTGTGGGTTCAATGGAGCTGGTCTATTCAGCAGTTCCTCGAAGTATTCTGCCCATCATTCCTCTGTTCTTCAATATCCGTGATTGTGTTTCCTTCGTAGTCCTTGACTGGTCTCTCGGGATTACTATGTCTTCCTGCCAATTTCATCGTTTTATCATATAGTTGTCTCATATTCCCTTCTCTTGCAGCTTTTTCCGCCGTCGTTGCTAGTTCTCTCTCATATAAACTAAGTGTTTCATTATTATCAGCAATAATTATAGTAGTTGTTGTTCCTGTTGTTGAAGTTATTTATGTAGAACAAAAATGTTGAATAAAAACATTCCACTATTAACATTCCATGTACATTTTTAGTAACAAATTGTTGAGTGAAACGGACGAACGGAACACCAATCAGATGAGTTCATTCAACTAATTACACAAATTCCATTACATCTCATAGGTCAGTATCAGTATATAAAGATGAGGTGTTTCTTATGTGACCAAGCATTCACTACATTTCAAGTTTACTTCGTTGTAGAAACAAAATGCGTTTATCAATACTGTGTTTGATCTTATGCCTCACAGTCTTCGTCCCATTCATTCACGCATATAAACGTACGTTCTAAATATTCCTGAGATATATATTATATTGTGTAATACTCTTATTGTTAAGAAAGTGATATTTCAGGATGAATCATGTTTGTGATTGATGAATAAGACTCAGAGGGATTTAGTTGAGTAATTTATCTTACTGGAGAATAGCGTAGTTTCATTCTATATAATCTCGTCAATGTGCTTGAACTGCTAATTATAGTACGAAAGTAATTAATGGTTGGTGATTATTGGCAGTGAGTTATGAGTATCAATCATACAGTGTTTGGACTGAAACATCATTTGTTAATTTGACTTGTCTCTTTCAGTCTCGTGAATCACCATTCATAGTATCAGTTAAAATTGACAAGTCATTTATCTTTTTTCGAATTCAGGTCCACACACTTCAACTGCAGTTGAACAGAATAATGAGAACAAATTTGGACAAGGTCTGAGCGGAATGGGCCTTATCCCAAGAACGAAAGAAGAAGATGAAGGTGATGACATTGCTGACGCTGTTTCTTCTGCTGCTGGTGATGATGATGATGATAATGATTCGGATGATGATGGCGATGACGATGATGATGATTCGGATGATGATGATTCGGATGATGACGATGATGATGATGATGGTGATGAAGATGATGATGATTGTGAAGATTATGATGATTATGATGATGATGATGATGACGATGATGATGATGATGACGATGATGATGATGATGATAGTGGTAGTGAAACGAATCATAACATCATTATTAATATTAATATTGATGAAAATGGTAATTTCAAGGAAATGCCTGATAATACTATTGATGGAATCATTAATCGTTATGTTCATTGAATAATGGAACACTTCAATTAATACGGTGAGTACCCTTCTTCCAACTAGTCGGAATAATATACAGTCATCAATTAATTATCAACCCATTTCAACCACACCATATGTCGTCCGATTATCCATCTCCTCATAATGAACAGGAATTTTCGAATCATATTTATTTGCATACTGATACATATGGTTTGACAATGGACGAACTAAACTCTTATTCGACATTCATTGATTTCGTTTATTATAAAACACTAGAATCATTCTGTCACTAGTCCTTGTTGAATGCACATTGAGAAGAGTATGATGTTCGATAAAAGGTGAACACTGACTTCTTGAACATTATGTGTGTGCTGAAAACGGTCAAATATTAGTGAACTGGAACCCACTTCACTTGTTTCAATTCTATTCAACAAATCTCTTCAATTCGTTATCGCACACAACAATTCGTTTTCCGAATAAGTGAAAACGAATTACGTTGATGTGAGAAACAATAATTTCAGTTGGCGAGATGAATGCTACTCAGCTCGATTAGTTTTTGTATATGTGATTCAATTAGGTTCAATCATAGTTTAAAATAAATTTCACTTGCACTGAATCATTCTATATCATTTTCTCATTTCGTTTTCAGGTAACATGAATAATTGTGAAGCCTGTTTATTCGTCTGTTATATTAAACTGATTACAATGAACACATTTGTGTATTTTTGATATTGAATTGAAATGAAATAAACATGAATGAAATACGTTGTGTTGTTTTCTTGATTGATGAAGTAATAATTAGATTTGGAGAACAGAAATAGCGTTTTGTTGTTACTTAGTTTTGTGTATCCATGCGTCATTGTAATTGGACACAGTGTAGTTCAACTTGTGCACATTAGCACAGAAATGAAGTTGTCGATTGAAATCTCACAGTGATAGAGTTAGTATTAGTATAATCGGTAGTCGGACAGATTACGGTTTTAAGAGGTTATTCAAGGAGTATAATCCAGTGACATAAATTTGGAAAGAGAAAAGATAAAGGGACATTAAGAATTCAGAAGATTAGAATTCGGGAGAACATAAAGAGTGGATGCACCTTCGCCATTGCAAACGATTTTCAGCCATGTCATTCTCGGTCTCTAACCATCGGTTGTTATCCTCTCGCGGATATCAACCACGTAGTCTACACCTACCAGCATGGTTCAGTCCACGTTTTGTTCTGGCCTCACTAAGCTTTCTTCCAACCAACTCCTATACCATAAATCATCGCTCGTCGGAGCAGTCGGTGGTTGGGCATAAGTAGCACATGTCACAACCATCTCAACTGATGAAGTTTCACTACTTCATCAAGCGAATTGCCATCCTTACCTAGTACCTGTTTCCTGACAACTCCATCAATCGTGATGGCCTAGGTATATTCACACTTTGTCTTCCCTTAAACCGTGAGATTCAAATTATTTTATAACTTTCCTTCCGTAAACTGATTTTTTCTCCCTGTATCATCTTCACATGCACTCCTTTTTATATACATTTCTACCATTGAAGTAACTGACCGTACCGGTGCATTTGGGGGTTATTCAACTACATTTGTTGGTGTGTATAGGATAGAAGGACTAGGTCATCTGTAAATTCTAAATCGTCTAGTTGCATAGAAGCTGTCGTTCTTATTTCATGCTCCTCTTGAGATGTAGAGGTCTCCGTAATCCAATCAAACACCAGAAGATAAAGGATGAGAGTAGTAAGTATTGTCTGACACCGGTCCTCACTTTGAATACATCTGTCAGCTGTCCTCCATTCATGAATTTTCCGTGTAGTCCATATGATGTTGACAGTCTTATCAGGTACACCATAGTGTCGATGAAGGTTTCATGAGGTTCTCCTATTCATACTGTCAAATGCTTTCTCTTTGTCAAGGGAGTTAATGTATGATGACGAGTTTGCTCCATCACTGACATTAACTATTGATTATTTTGTGACTTATCGAGAGGGGCCACCTCTCCTCTCCAAACGCCCTCACATGGCCACGCGTATATAGCCTCAGATAGGGAAGTCCTACTCACTGCATTCTCGTGGCACTACTGTTGTTCACAAAAATGATAGGACGATAGGCGAATGTCCAGCGCCTTAACGGTGTTGGTGATTACGCAAAGCCTATCTAGGGGAGTTGGAGAACTCTGATTTCAAACCAATGGTGCACAGGGCTCTAGTATCCTGAAGGAACAAATGGCGTATGAATCAAGCGTTAGTAATCAGCTACCATGGTACTACATCTCCTCACGATGCTTCACTGGCCTGTGGATCAGATCTTCAGGTCGAAGTCTTGTGGTGCGGCGCCCTAAGAAAACCATCTGCTTCATTTTGGGAACCTTGGCAGTATAACAGCCCTCGCGTAAACATATGAAATAATGTTTTCTGCTCACGATGCTTTTATCGCTCCCACTGAAGTTCAGACAATTCACACCGCAATCAGCTACCACTGGCGTGGTTGTGTACAAGACTGCCGCTCATTTTGGTGTACGTATCTCGACTATGATCATGCCCTGGTCTGCGCCAATCTTACCTCACTTTTCAGTGGTTAGCGACTTGACCGTCAATAACGGATTGATGTCAGTAAACTGGTTGCAACTTCTGTTGCAAGTAATTAGGCTTTTAGTCTAGCTACCATCCCATCGGGGCATACGTCTACTTCCGATTGCGTCCAAACTACAGGGGCATTACTCTTCTCTCAATACCAGGAAAAGTCTTCAACAGAGTATTGTTAAACAGGATGAAGGATTCCGTGGACGCCCAACTTCGAGATCAACAAGCTGGATTTCGTAAGGATAGATCGTGCACAGATCAAATCGCAACTCTACGTATCATTGTGGAACAATCAATCGAATGGAATTCATCACTGTACATCAACTTCATCGACTACGAGAAGGCATTTGATAGCGTGGACAGGACGACACTATGGAAGCTTCTTCGACACTACGGCGTGCCTGAGAAGATAGTCAACATCATACGGAACTCCTATGATGGACTAAACTGCCAAATCGTCCACGGAGGACAACTCACAGACTCATTCGAGGTAAAGACCGGTGTTAGGCAAGGTTGCTCACTCTCACCCTTTCTCTTTCTCCTGGTGATCGACTGGATCATGAAGACGTCAACAACTGGAGGAATGCACGGGATACAGTGGACAGGCAGGATGCAGCTTGACGATTTAGACTTCGCGGATGATCTGGCTCTTCTATCACAAACGCAACAACAAATGCAGGAGAAAACGACCAGTGTAGCAGCAGCCTCAGCAGCAGTAGGTCTCAATATAAACAAAGGGAAAAGCAAGACTCTCCGATACAATACAATATGCACCAATCCAATTACACTTGACGGAGAAGCTTTGGAGGATGTGGAAACCTTTACATATCTGGGCAGCATCATTGATGAACACGGTGGATCAGATGCAGATGTGAGGGCGCGGATCGGCAAAGCAAGAGCAGCATACCTACAACTGAAAAAAGTCTGGAGCTCGAAACAATTGTCAACCAACACCAAGGTTGGAATTTTCAATACAAATGTCAAGACAGTTCTTCTGTATGGGGCAGAGACGTGGAGAACTACGAAAACCATTATCCAGAAGATACAAGTGTTTATTAACAGCTGTCTACGCAAGATACTTCGGATCAGATGGTGAGACACTATCAGCAACAAGTTACTGTGGGAGACAACAAACCAGATTCCAGCGGAGGAAGAAATCAGGAAGAAGCGCTGGAAGTGGATTGGGCACACCTTGAGGAAATCAGCTAATCGCGTCACAAGACAAGCCCTCAAAGGAGAAGAGGAAGACCAAAGAACACATTACGCCGAGAAATAGAGACAGACATAGAGACAGACATGAGAAGAATGAACAAAAACTGGATAGAACTAGAAAAGGAAGCAAAGGACAGAGTGAGCTGGTCGGCGGCCTATGCTCCATTGGGAGTAACAGGCGTAAGTAAGTAAGTAAGTAAGTAAGTAAGTAAGTAAGTAAGTAATCTCGACTATGATCATGCCCTGGTCTGCTCCAATTTCACCTCACTTTTCAGTAGTTAGCGACTTGACCGTCAATAACGGATTGATGTCAGTAAACTGGTTGCAACTTCTGTTGCAAGTAATTAGGCTTCTAGGCTAGCTACCATCCCATCGGGGCATACGTCTACTTCCGATTGCGTCCAAACTATTGGCTCCTGTCATACTTTGTAGATTGTTTAAATCCCAAGAAAGACTGACTCGTGAAGAGAAGGCTGGTATTCGTTCTGGTCGAGAATGCATTGATCAAATCTTCACGCAGTCGTTTAAAATGCACAGTGAATCTCGCCGCTGTTACAACTGTTTCATGTCACCATCAAACTTAACAGACGGCCACCCGTTGGTGATGTGGCTCATTGCGCCCTAGATGACGGGGTCATTCTTTGAAGTGTTTTGTATATCTGACGCGAACACCGGCAATGCACGTATTACAGTTGTCAGATAACACACTGCGTGGTCTTCCACTGACAGAGATGCGATCACCATATTTTCCTCAGTCACCGAATGATCATTAATGAGACTTGATAAAGCATCTACTTGACCAAATTGTTGGGTGCATTGGCATTGGATTTCGAAATCTTCACCCAAGAGTACCAAGGCCCATCGCTGAAGACGATTCGCCAAGTGGGCTGGTATGCCAGTCTTGACCCGAAAATTGCGAGAAGAGGCTTGTGAACCGTAAGAAGTGTGAACCTCCGACCGTACAAAAACTTGTGGAAACGGAGCACAGCAAACACGAGTGCGAGAGCCTTCTTCTCTATCTGGCTATACTTCTTTTCTGCCACGGTTGGCATACTGGACGCGTGCATGACAACCTTATCTGATGCGTCTGGAAACTGATGTGAAATAACTGCACAACAAAACAATGATAGCAAGTAAGAGGTTAAACATTTAAAGTTCCTATAATCTCACTTGCGGAGTAAGATACACTAGCAGGCGCTAGAGCATTTAACGCATTTTCAGAGGAGCAAAAAGCATTAATTGGGCGAACAAACAATGGGAGAGAGTTTAACATACGGATAGTTTGGGGTAAATTATTCCAGAGTCTAGAAAACTCACAGGTAAAGTAATTCATATAGAGACAAGATCTAGAATATGTTTGTTTCGCTAAAGACAAGGAATTACGAATGTCGTAATGTGGGGCTTTAGCATATTGAATCGCCTGATTGGATGTGAAGGAGAGTTTGTTAAGTATTTTGAAAAAGAAGATAAGGTTAACTTTGAGTCTCCTCTTCCATGAAGGGTCAAGCCCTAGTTTACTACACCTCCAATTATATGTCAAGACACTATCAGGTCTAAGAGTACGAAATGTAAATCGTCTCTGTACTGATTCCAGTCTTAATTTATCCTTTATGCGCCATTTATGGTAAGATTGAGGTTGAGTGATGTATCACCGAAGCATAACCAACCACATTTAGCTGTATTGAGCTCCAGTTGCCATTTCGAGCACCACTGTGCTACCTTGTTAAGCTCCGTGCTGATACAATTTTGAATATTGCTCAGCTCAAGTGGAGAAAATGAGTACACAACCTTAAGATCGTCCGCAAACAGAAGGGACTTACCCACACTAAAACACTCACAAATATCATTGATGAAAACCAAAACAAGTAAAGGACATAAGACGCTGCCCTGAATTACCCCACTTCTAACAGGGACGGCATTCGACAATGAAGAGTTGATTTTAACTATTTGATGTCGATTGCTGAGGAAGGAATCAAACCAGGCTAGTAACGGGTTTTCCACCCCATAAGATGCGAGTTTACCTATGAGAAGTTGGTGGTTGACCATGTCGAAGGCCTTAGAAATGTCCAGGTATAGCACTAATACTAGATATCCTTGGCTACGAAGCGAATAGACTAAATTAAAGAAGTCAAAATGACATGTCATACAGGATCGATTTTTAAGAAATCCATGTTGTGAATCATCAATAAATTGTTCAGTCAATAAATAGTTGGATAGTTCGTCACTAATAATTTTTTCCATAATCCTAGAGATAACTGGAGTAATATTTATTGGCCGATAGTTGTTCATGTCAGTCTTATCTCCGGATTTGTAACGTGGTATGATGTACGCGGTTTTCCAACAGTCAGGATAAGAGCCTGATTCCATAGAGAGAGTAAACAGCTTAAGGAGATGAAGTGGAATATCTGGACCACCATATTTGTAAAGAAATGATGAAATCCCGTCTGCACCGTGACCTTTCGAAACCTTGAGCTTATTTATAACCATACCAATTTTCAGACATTTGAAGGAGATAGATTTAATTGAGTTACCAGTCAAGCATATAACTCTAGAAACAGAGCCATTTATGGATTATTTGCCATTTGCTAAATTACCACTGAAAAGGTCTGCTAGTTTTTGGATCATATATAAAACTATTAATATGCAGGATGCATGGTATATCAACATTTTGAGTTGATTTAGCACGTTTATTGTAAATGTGGATTAGGTTTTGCACTTTTGAGCTAGTACGTAGTGCTAATAGCTCTTCATTGATGGCTTTTAACCTATGTTTCTCTCTAATTTGATTAAAAATTATTGTTATTTGTGTGGCTGCCGTGAAGTCGTTAGATTTAAAATAACGTTTCTTTAGGCGTTTTAGTTTATTACGATATTTAGCTGGTATATATAATTCGTAATGTTTACTAATCCTGTAAGTCTTAATTGGTGCACAGGAGTCTAGACAAGAGTTAATAACCAAATAGAATATGTTGATGGCATCTGTCAGACTATTACATGAGAAGAATTCATCCCAATCTGGTAGTTTGATCAGTGAGCGCAAGAGGTCCCAGTCTGCATGCATATAGTCTCTATACTTGCAGGTTCTTTGAATTGGTCGGTTGTAGGTGGGATCGATGGGGAGAGAACAAGCTACTATCCTATGATCACTGCTTGCAAACTCGTTGTATACTTGTACAGATAGGGGAATGATATCTCTACTCAATATTAGATCAAGTGTATTATCACTCCTTGTTGGGGTACGAACCCACTGTGACCAGCAGTACAGATTAAGGATTGATAAAAATTCATCATTGCTAGACGGACAACTATCAGTACTATCGGAACTTTTCAAGATACAATCTTCAACTTTATTAGTTGTTAAGGTATCCAAAGCAAATATAAGACAACCGCCTCCTCGCTTAGTTTCTCTGTCACAGCAATAGAGTCGATAGTTTTGGATATTTAATTCGGAATCGGCCACTGCTCGATAACACCACGTTTCAGTGATAAGTATAAAAGAAGGCTTGGCTAGAAAGGCTAAGGTTCTCAAGGCTGAGATTTTGTTCAGAAGTGAACGTGCGTTAATAAGTAATAAGTTTAAAAAGGGAGTGTGTGGTGTAAAAAAACCGAGAGCATCCTTATCGATGGTATGAGTTCTAGCTATGCCTGGACTATGGTTTAATGTGTTTGTCGGATCGCAAGGGCTATAGCATGAGCGAACTTTAGTGCTAGTGGAACAAGGGATCTCTGGAGGCCGAAAAAAATCCTTATTTTGGTAAGGTTGAATAATTTGTTGTGCTTGTTTTGGTGGACAATTAAGACAGGTGCCTGCATGTTGCGGTTGCGTTGATGGTGCATAACCTAGTATACCGTCTTCTCCACTGCGAGAGTGATGATAAGAGTTACATCTTGCAGGTTTATTATTTATTACATATGGGGGAAACCATGGGGCACGTTGGTTTATTGCCGTCTATCTAATAGTAGGCCTGCTTACATGATGGTTGTAGTGGCCGTCTTGTGTAACGTTTGAACGAAATGTGTCCTTATAACCTCCCTCACAATGAGTAGGGTTAAGCATAGTTTCAGAAATTATACTTTTGTTTGGTAAAGCCGTTGAAATATTTTTGGTAATCGGTTTAGAACTAGAAGGTTTTTTATTTACTTTTTTCTTAATTGGTATATTCTTTTTAGGTTTAGCAGTGTTTTTATGAGCCTTCACAATAGAATCAGGTGTTCGATCCTTGGCTTCCGATATTACACTGTAAAGAATGACATTAGAGTCTCCATCGGATATGTCTTGGTTATCTAGGGCCACTAGGGGTATGAAAGGCAAACTAACACACTGCATTGGTATATCAGTACATTGACTAACATGAGGTAGATTAGCTGCACCAGTGGGTTCGGCTGCTGGCGCGATCACATTTGTTGTGACCTCAACAATGTTATTTTTGTTTATGGTACGCTTTTGTGTTAATCTTTGATTGGTGGTTTTGTCCGAGACTATACGAGCGTTTTTAAACTTCGTGTGCGCACAGACTAGCTGTTCAGATTCTATCAAACGTTCCGCTAATAAATGGGAATCGAATCTAAACAGGATAGGGCACGAGTATTTTTGATGCTTTTTGTTAAGTCGGATACATTGGCATGGACTTTCCTGGAGGTTAGCTGCCTTTAGTATCGAGTTTCTTACAGTTTTAATGGCAACTTTGTCAGGTATGTTATATATAATCACGTTATTTCGTGAGATTATTCGCTTGGTGACTTCGCTAGCTATCGAGTCAATAACGGATTCTACTTTGATCCTGTCTTCCAGTTCAGAAGTAACTATATCCTTTGACAACAGCAGTCGAAGGGGTGACAGTGTCCTTAGTTCTAGTTTAAGATCATCATGCTTTAATAAAGAGCCCGCAAGTGACTCCACTTTAGAACGCATATCACTTAATTGCTTATAGACAGCGGCTAATTCGCTCTTAATAAGATCGATACCATCTGTTCGTGAGTTAGAACTCATTATTAAGTTAGACATAGAGTCATCTAGCAACATGTGTGGAATAAGTCCACTCCCACTATTATCTGGTGCAACAGGAGTAGCAGAGCATGGGGTATAGGTAAGACCAAAGTTGTTAATATCTGGGGGATTTGACATCCCCAACAGAGTTGCCTAGCGAAAGTGCTGTACATCGATTCAGTGTCTAGCAATCGTCTCGAGAAAAATGCCAAATGTTCCCAGGGGCAATTAGCCCATTGTTAAAAGACTCCTCTAATTACTGAGTCTGATGGGTCTACTGCATACTGCATATTGAATAGAGCCATTAATTAATAATTAATAATAATAATTATTATTCACGCACATTCTTACAGTGGTGGACAGGTTCACAAGATAGGCGATAGCATGCCTCATCAAGGACATATCCACAGAATTTGTTCGCAGTTGCTATCTATTAAGATGATTTGGCTGTTATAGACTCAAGCAAGTCTGAGTTGTCTATTTGACTCGATGTTGTTTTAGCAAAATATCGGAGTATGAATTCTATCTGAAAGAAGAGAATTGTACGTTACTACAGGACTCTGTAAAACGCCTTGGTTTTATATTCAACAAACATGGACGAGATCCAGATCCAGAAAACGTATAAGATATTCTATGTACTAATCTTCCATGTAATGTTGCAACTGATCGTTCATTCCTTGGAACTGTCAGTTATTACAGCGACATTTTGCAACAGCTCCTTCGCTTCCGATGACACATAATCCATTTGCTACCTAATAGTGTACAATGGAACTGATCCGTTGACTTTGAAAAAGGAGGATCGGAGCTATTTGTGCAGTTTTAATGTTTGACGAATCGCTGCACGATACAAAACTCACCATATTCACTATGAAGTACAAATGTGCCTCTGAATTGGATCATGCCGATGCATTATCGCGTCTAATGACAAATACAAACGTGAAAATGAAGACACCGTCACTGCTTGTATATCAGTTCAAATGGTTCAAATGGTTGAGGACGGAATAGAAGAAGCTTTCGCTCAACGGGCTTCCGTGTCTAATAGCAGTGGATCACCAATACCTCCAGGCAAGGGCCTAGGTATATTAACGATAATAGAGGATAAAAGAAATGAATTTGATAAATCGAAATAGTATGTTATCCTTAGTCCTCAAGAATAAGTCAAGTTTCCTCTTAAAGACTCCTGGAAAGTCGCTTGGGCTAGCTCAGTAGGCAGCGAATTCCAGCACTTGACTACTCTTACGGAGTAGAAGTTGTGTCTGCAGTCTGTTCTGCTATGTTGGGTCTACAGTTTCTGGGTGTTACCTCTTAGATTAGTGTTGTGACTAAGCTTAAGAATATATTTAAGGGGATGACCAGAAGTGTTAAGGATACTGTAAGTCATAAGAAGGTTACCTCTAAGACGCCTGCACTCTAACAGGTAAAGGTTAAGTGATTGGAGGCGCTCTTCATAAGGTTTAAATTTCTGTCCCCTAATTGATTTCGTGGCTCGATGTTGGATACGTTCCAGAGTGTCCTTATCCTTCTGCAGGGAGATAGGAAATACTATGTTTCCGTATTCTAAATGGGGATGAATAAAACTATTAAAGATTAAGTGGAAGATTCTACTGTCAAACTGGCCAAAAATGCGCTTCAATGTTACTAGTGCAAGGTTTGCTTGAAATGCGTTTTGTCACAGTCTGCATACGACTTCAGGTTGTATGGTACCAACACTAACAAATTTTTTTCGACTTGGGAAACTTCTAGAGAAGAGTTACCAAAGTTGTAACTATAGTCTGCAACATGTCTCAGATAGGATACTTTGCACTTTGAAGTGTTGAAGGTAAGACCGTTATCGTCTGCCCAACTTTGAATTCCTGTCAGATCCTCCTGAAGAACTAGTATATCATTATGATTACGTATCTTTCTCCAAAGTTTCACATCATCAGCAAAAAGCAATAAATCAGATGAAACTTGTTGAAATAGATCGTTAATGTAAATGAAGAAGAGAAGAGGTCCTAGTATTGTGCCCTGAGGGACCTCAATAGGACATTCCGTAGCCTGAGAGAGGGTGAAGCTAACCCTGACTTTGAAGTGTCGGTTTTCTAGATATGAAGTGAGCTAGTCAATCAAAGGGGGTTTGATACCCAATCGTCTAAGCTTATTGATAAGACATACGTGGTTGACCCTATAGAAAGAGTTTGAGAAATCCTTTAAAAATTGGTGTGATGTGAGCCAGCTTCCAAATTTCCGGTAGTTTGCCTCGGCCTAGCGAGTGTGTAAACATCACGCTAAGTGGTCCTGTACAGGTGCAGGTGAAGCTTTCGTCAGTATAATTGATGTGGGTCAGCTGGAATGTCTGAGAGTATTGTTCAGCCAAAAGATTAGAGGCATCACCGTCGTTGTTGATCTAGCCATTAGGACCTAGCAGTTGGGAAACTCCAGTTTTGCCTTGTCGAATTGAAGCTGCGTAACTGAATAAGCTTTTCGGATTGGAGACGAGTTTATCGATAAACTTGGTCTGTAACTGAAGCCTGTCTTCTCTTATTGCCTTTGAACATATGTTCCTTATATGTTTGTATTGCCTGAAAGCGTCGTTATTGTCAGTTCGTTTATATTTAGCCCAACAGTGCCTTTTGCGACTTAGAAAAGGACGAGTGCGATTCTTGATGATTGGAGGTTGTTTGTAGCTTGTTGAGACCATTTGAGGAACTGAATGCTCAGTAGCACATAAGATCGTGTGCAGTAAGAAATCCCAATGAGCATTTACTTCAATTTGAGGGTGAACATCCTAGTCCACCTGTTGTAGATAGTCGTGTTAAGCTAACACATTCAACCATTTGAAATTCCAGCGCCTGTTGCCAGTGGGATATCTTAGCTCTGTTTTGCTGACAAAGCTGAATGATAAGTCGGCGTGATCACTTTTCTCTAGGGGAGCCATGATTAGGAGGTCGTCGACTAGGGAATTCTTCATTTGTGAATACCCAGTCTAAGCGCGACGGCGTCTGACTGTTTCTCCAACGAGTTGCCGACTTCACATTTTCAAATAATCCCAGGTCACCGATGAGGTTGTAGAACAGAGCTTCAGTAGAGTTGTCACCTCCTATGTAGATATGCTACACGAGGTTGATTCTAGGAAGATTGGAGTTACCTAAAATCAGGATATGAGAGAATCCAAGACGCGTAGAGCGTGTTAATCCTTCCAGCAAGTGATTGTCATACTGGATGTTGGCAGTGGGACTCCTGTAGATGACCTCAACTAAACACCTCGAGGTGGTAGGCAATCTTACTGAGCACCATACTGACTAATCAAGAATGAGTTTCAACACGTCATCACTCGTGCTTTCACCTGCACCGTCGATAGCCGACCTGTCGATATCCCTTTTCTTGCTTGCCCTGTGCGTTCCAGTCTTGTTACCCATCAAGTCACTGTCATTTAGCAAATTCTTAGACAATTTGTCTCCCAGACCTGTAAGTAAAGTGATGATGGTACCCAGCATAACTACGGTATCAGTGTTGCACGTAACACATACCCACCTACGATCAGACTTGCTGAGTCTGCTATAGGCTGCTGCTGTTAGATCTGTACATGCTTTGTGGAATCAACCTTTGCAGTTGTCACATTGCATGCCAGATGTAACAGCGAAACGGCAACCAGGTCTTTTGCATGAATTTTTCATGGCTAGTGATTTAGACTGTCAGTAAATTTAGGACCGTTAGAAAAACATACAGTACACAAAAATGGTAAAAGTGGATAAAATCGGTTAACGATAAGCTAAAAGATAGTTTTTACGTGTAAACTATAAAAAAACCGATAGTGAGCTGAGGCAAAACCATAGTTGACTATTAAGTTGAGTGAAACACAAAAAGAAGTAATCTACCGAAAGTATAGCTCTGAATAGATTCTTTTGATTGAAAATGGTACATTTGTTGCGTGGGAACACAACAAAAGTTTGAGAAACGTAAATCACGTTAGGATTAAACTTCCCGTTCAAAAAGCGCGCGTTAGTTGACGATGCAAGCAGCATGTTTAACAATGTATTTCGAATTCTTCAGGGGACAGCTGCTAGAATTTGTGATCATACTTACCGTGATCTCATAATAAAATAACTAGCAAAAATAAATCGACGTGGTTAGCGCTCGTATGATCTACGACAGCATTATCAACGACACCGATCACTATCTATTGTAAACGACTGCATCATGCTTACTGATCTTATGCTCGTTCCAAATAACCAAATCTCACTAGTTCTGTTACAACTGCACACAGCTCATACAGTCGTTGGAAGAATGAAAACTATTGTTCGAAGCCATGTAAATGTGTCTAATAATGATGGAAACATCGAAAATTTGATGCGTCAATGAAGAAAATGTACTGCAGCCCTTAAGTGTCCGACTGCGTTTTCTAAGAGTTCATGGGCACATTTGAGATAAAGCTCACGCCCTCAAACTATTACCGTCAACAATCGAATAATTACACTGAAAGATTTTTGAGAAAATTCTGCAAGACTAAACTATACTGCCGAGCCAATAAGAAGCTTTCGCGATTTTTCAAGGTCACGGCGCTAAGTTCGGTACCTGATGCTTGCGTACGATCGGTTTACAGCGGATTTTAGGGAAGACGTGATAATTTAGCGTCTACAAGGGAAGTGATCATAAGATTTTGGCGCGAAATTCAATTATCCATTTGCATAAATAGAGTTTTGGCATTATAGCTGATGTTAGTTCGTGAAGAAAACCCTGAGTATAATTCCTGGCCTCAACCATGAACTCTAAATCATAATTTGAATTCTTCACACAGGTTTATAACCCTCATTTAATCTTAGTTATTATGTTGACACTCTCAGGGTCACTCTAGCGTCGCTCAAAGGTCGTCCATGAATTATAATCTCATCCTTAACCCTAAACCTTAAACCTTAACTCTAACCCTAAACCATAAACCATGCCAATATACTACCAACATTGAAGCTATGTGGTCGAGGCTAAAAGAATTTTTGAGACCTTATCATGGTTTTAGAGGTCGACTACTATGGAGCCATATGGATGTGTTCCTGTACCGTATGCACTATGATTTTAAAACTTCTGAACCTATATATGACCTTGAGAAGTTTTTGAGTCACGTAAATGAACAGTATCCCCTTTAATTTTTGAGTTTTGTATAATATATTTTTACTGTATACCAGCTGTCTTCTTATTGGCTAACATTTCTCAAGGTCATTTAAGATTCGTTCAAAGGTCGGCAGTATCGTTTAGTCTCGCCGAAAATTCAAACGAAGAAAACAGAAGGCGAAGTGAAAGATGAAGATGAAATAAATTTCGATGATTTCCTATCGGTCTACAGAACAAAACTAAAGCCATCAACGTAAAATCAACTGTTCTCAACAGAAATGACATGTCATAAGTTATCGTGATCAACTCGATTTTTTCGTCCATCATTCTGTGAAACGGGCATAAAGACTTAGACAACAACGATTGTAATATGTCTGATGGAACAATTGAAGTGGTGAGTTCCACAAACAGTCACTCCCAAATATATCGATAGCCCTTGAAATATATCTAGGACCCTCTTCACATCTGACTTCCGACTTTAGTGAGTTGACAAATTCAGATTATAAATGATTTAATTGAATAGAGATTTGTCAAATTCCGAATATATGCTGCTTTTTGCATACTTCTTGATGAAATAAAACACGCTTCCATTTCGTATTGGTTAGTTGAAAATATTGTTCGTTTGAGTTAACAACCAGTGATAGGATAAGCACGGACAGTATTCAGAGAAGGAAGGAATCTAGATTCATTTTGAGCGAAGTTACGGGGAATGAAGACTATCAATATGCGCGTGATGTATCTCAAGATCACTTAACACATTGATCCACCAAGTTGAGTTCAATGGTAAAATTATTAGTGAATTATTTAGCTTATCACGCTAAAGTACATCACCTTAATAATAATAATATGACCAGAGAAATCTAGGTATTGTTTTCTCGTTCAAATCAGTGCATGCTAACACCTCCATGTTTTAACATTTTAGCGTGATTATAATCAGTGACCTGATAAGTAGGAATTTCTGTGTTTTGATGAACTGAACTAATTAGTATTTTGTTGATCATTCTTCAACGGAAGGACATGATATGATCTTCTTAGCGTTTTCATTGGTTCTCTCTTTTGTACAGTGAAAAAGAATCGGCGGTACAAACACGATTTAAAATGTGTTTTGCATGATATATTATCATCAATACCATCGGTTTGTGATATCCTACTTGACCATAAGAAGCCGTAATGTAATAACACACTCGTATCTGATTTATGACTTCAGCATGTTGACAAAATGCGATAATAAATAATTTAATTGATTGATACCACTTGACCACAAGAAGCCGTAATTTAACAACATATTCTGCCCCACAGACATGTGTAGATTGAAGGTATGTCTCCACTGTCATGTTTACTCGTCAGTAATCTACTAGCTCAAATCGACTGTCTCTACTAGTTCCGAGTTCATAGCAGATCAAGTGGTGTAAGTTTTGTTATTGTGAGTTAGATATCCACTTAATATATCATACTGCTATGATGATAATTAATGGTATAAGTTATTAAGTGCAGGTCACATTGTATGTGGTTTAGAGATGGCAAGGATAGATAGCAAATCAAAGACTATGCTAGAGTACGGAACTGTAAAATTTTCCGAGTAAGAAAAGCACATTTACCGAGGTCATAATCAGTTTCTCATGATCGGCCATTATTGATCAGCGTCCATGAGATTAGTAGTCATCTGTCTACTTTTAATTGATGAAAAGAATATGACACTTAGGAAAAATAGTGCAAATTTAACCATTACAGGGATTCGGAATCTGAGAGTGAGGCTTAGGAGCATTGGAGCATATCTAATAATCAATAAATAATAGTGAAGTGTAAACCATGTGTTTTACCATTTGGTTGTCTTCACTAGGATGACCACGAATCAACCTCCATGCTTTCAAACGATAGCAATAATTGACGTCCAATTGATAACTATCGTCGATTGAATTAGCGAACCATTCCTGATCGTTGTACGTTGCTCTGATAATCAGAAGTATTTGAATTGTAGTATAAAATAATAATTCCAGGAATAACGCAATTTAATCTAGAAGTACTAGAGGAGCACAAACGAATGTATTGTATTTGGAATTCTAAATTACAACAGTCATCAATACAAAGAAGTCATTGATTTATTTAAACATCACATTCGCCACAGCTCGAATTGGAGTGTAAGTATCTGTAGTCGATTGTTCGTCTTCTTCTTAAGTTCATCTTACATCTGTCCGACGGTGTATTGGATGTAGACTCTGTATTATCTAGGATACACTCATTAGTATTAGAGTTAACAACCGAAATTGGAACAGACTCACCTGGGTTCTGGAATTGTATACAATCAGCATGTCGATTGTGTAGTGAAACCATTGATATTTAGAATTTGCATCATAGACTTTCCAACAATATCCTCCCCCACGAAAAAATGTTGGGTCCTTACGTCGCAATGTTTTAGCCAATATGACGTTCCCAATTTGCATTATCTTCTCAAATCTCACGCATCGACTACTGTATGTGAGTATTTGGTGATAAACACTGATATATAATTTGAGGTATTCCATCATGTGACTTTGAATTGAATAAAAATCATGATACATTTTATTTTTGTTATTCATGTTAGAATACACAGTTGGATATGCATTGATATATGTAACTAACACATGTGATTCAACTAGGCTCGATTTACCTGCGAAAAAATCGAATAGAAAACATTCATCTGCCTCATATTCATTAGGATAATCTTGGACTTGATTTGAATTCTCTGTCTGTGCAAATTTCACTTCTGGGTAAACTGGTTCTCTGATTATTTCGGTAAATTTCGCTATCCCCTCTGATTCATCATACCTCTGACTAGGGATTCTATTCATCATACATTGTTCGTGAGAGTATCCATCATCTGACACAATAACATCAGAAATATGACTAGAATTCGACTCATTCGGAACATATTTTTCATATTCATTAGGAATATCATTAGAGATAAATTGATTGTGAGGACCACTGACACTTGATATGATATCAGAATTCGATTTCTCTGAAATATTTTCCTCGAATTGATTAAGAGTTTCATTAGGAAATAATGGATCATTAGGGAATTCAGCATCTACTATGACTGAATCTGGTTTTTGGTCATGATTTGACTCATTCGACATTCAATTCTCAGAGTTGTAAGAAATTCCATCAGAAGTATGTGAATTATTACGACAAACCATTTCTGGTTCAATAACATGAGAAATCCGATAAGTTTGTTGGTTAAAATTTATTGTCTCACAATGATTCTGAGTTTCATTTCACTCTGGACTGCTACGTGACGTTATACCACTTCTAGATAAAGATAACTGATCATTAGAAGCATCCATCTTGGCATTACTTTCAGCAAAATGAAGCATGGTATTACAAACTGACTGAGTATGCCCAGTTATACTACAATTAAGGCATTTAGAATTACGAAATACACATGAATTACATGGATGAAACTTGCCACAGAACATGAATTTACTAAACTCGTGCTCATCTTCATGGACTGTTTCACAGCTCAATGAAGTATTATCTGATTAACTTTGATTACGCATCGAACTGTGACGACTTAGTAAAGTAGTGGAATTTCTGATCTTCTATCGAGTCATTTTATCGAATTTTTCTCTCTTACCGCATTCGGAATTTGTATACTTTACATGATCCAACAGTAGTTGCTTGAGAGTTGCATAGGGGAGTGAAATCGGTTTGTCTGGAAGTGCCAAAGTCTTTATAAGGCTGTATGCTTCTTTTCCGATGAATGTAAGGAAATGGGCCACAGTATTAAAATCTTCATCGTCTTCCTTGGTCATAGCCCAGATTTCGAACCTCTCCATGTACTCCTCAAAAGCATTAAAACCTGAAGTTATATCCAACCGTTCCATTACAGGCTCAATCGCGACGCCAATATGATAATCAGAAGTATTTGAATTGTATTATAAACTAGTAATCCCAGGAATTTAATCTAGAAGTATCAGATGAGCCCAAACGAATGTACTGTATTTGGAATTCAAAATTACTACAGTCATCAATACAAAGAAGTCATTGATTTATTTAAACATCACTCGAACCCATCTGTTCAACACACACCATACCACACCTGATTTGTATTAGTGTTGTACCTTCGAAGTACATCAATCCTTAAAAGTGATATTCAACATCCAGCCTAGAACTTGTTATGAGCGAACTCTCAAATGCTCTAGATATGTGTGGTTCGCATTACTGATGACGTTGTCAAGGGGCAGAAACATGTGACATCAACACATAAGTGAAAACATCTGTTTTAAAATAGCATGAAATGTCCATTATTGGAATTAAACGAAAAATAAACTGAATCGCTGGATGACTACTAGACATGTCATGAGTTATCGTAACCTGCTCGATTTTGTTGTCCATCATTCTGTGAAACGGGTATAAAGACTTAGACAACAACGATTGTAATATGTCTGATGGAACAATTGAAGTGGTGAGTTCCACAGATAATCACTTCTCAATATATCGATAGCCTGTGAAATATATCTTAGATCCTCTTCACATCTGACTTCCGACTTTAGTGAGTTGACTAATTCAGATTACAAAGGATTTAATTGAATAGAGACTTGTCAAATTCCGAATATGTGCTGCTTTTTGCATACTTCTTGATGAAATAAAACACGCTTCCATTTCGTATTGGTTAGTTGAAAATATTGTTCGTTTGAGTTAACAACCAGTGATAGGATAAGCACGGACAGTATTCAGAGAAGGAAGGAATCTAGATTCATTTTGAGCGAAGTTACGGGGAATGAAGACTATCAATATGCGCGTGATGTACCTCAAGATCACTTAACACATTGATCCACCAAGTTGAGTTCAATGGTAAAATTATTAGTGAATTATTTAGCTTATCACGCTAAAGTACTTCACCTTACTAATAATAATAATATGACCAGAGAAATCTAGGTATTGTTTTCTCGTTCAAATCAGTGCATGTTAACACCTCCATGTTTTAACATTTTAGCGTGATTATAATCAGTGACCTGATAAGTAGGAATTTCTGTGTTTTGATGAACTGAACTAATTAGTAGCTTGCTGAACGCTATCCTACCAAACAACTTAACACAGCTCTCTGTCTTACGTTCTAGTAAGAGTGTGTTTATGTGACTTAAGAATTTATCAGATAGGGCTGGAGAATGAAGACACTTACTATCTCGTGATTTATACCACATTTTTCATGAAAGCGATGAGTTCTTAATCAGCAAGAATTCTTCGTGGTGACATTTACAACTAAACCTTTTCCTCTGTTCAAAAATATTCCCGTGTGCTAATTTATTTGAGTACTTCTTTTTATTTGTCCCCACTATATCTCCTTCCTCCATTTCCTCACTATTTCATTTTTTATTTGTCTTGCCAATATTTTTGGCTGCACAGCTATTTCCAGAGTTTTCTACACTAAGCAACGAATGACAGTGATTTGTTTTTCGTTTGTTGAAACTGTAGTAACTTACTTTTCACGACGAGAACGCGATCGGTATTATGGAAACAATTATTATTATCACCAATTATACCGTTGATTGTTTTACTGTATTCGTTTTGCTTAACCGTATCAAAAGCACTTTTCGTTCAGTTGTCCACCTTGTTCTTTCGAACTTTTTTACGCGCTGCCCTTCTGCCTGTATTCTTTGGCACATCTCGGTATTCATTCGATACCACGAGATCGTCAATAAATATACCTTATCTGAACCAATAACAGCCTTCTGGTTTAACCATCTATCGAAGGAACCAAGTGGTTTTTCTGGCGTGTAATCTTATTATAGTGATGATCATAGTCAATCGCGACTCGACGCCATCTACAAAAATACAACAGATTTTCTTTCTAAATCTGAATTGCTTTCAGCGGTTGACTTGCGGTGTTTGTTACTTATGTTGACATAGGTACTATATAACACAAGTTAGAAGTGTGATGCCTGGCAGTAAAATGTTGTGAAGATCAAAGAGAAGAAGGACAGAGAGTGATTTTTATGGAAATGAAAAGCGATGAAGTTTGAGCTAATAGTTCAAGGATATGAAAATGAGGGATTGAGCGTATGATTTTCACAATTTACCAAAACACTGTTTTATGTTCTAATAAAATAACAATGTTATTGCCTCAACTGAGTGCTCATAAAGTACAGACTGAATATCGTCTGAAAAATGATTTCTCCGATGAATTACTATTGGAACAAAACGTAACAGACTTTGAAATTATTTGAGGGCATATGTTATTGAGGGCATTTGATTTGAAATCATGATGAAGACATTTTGCATTCTATCTGATTCCGAACTTATTGAATATTGAATCTGTCTCGTTTGAGGAAAGATATGGTCGATGTCGTAGTAGGAAATAGAGAGGAATAAAGAGTTCAACATGTTCAGCGTCCAAGCCGTTGATTGCCGACAACATATATATTTCAAAATTTTTATAAATATCTGTGAATGGTTGTCTGTGCAAATGTCGCACTGACTCGTGCTTATATCCGACAACTAGCTAATCTTTGGTTCGCCATGGACATAAAATCGCCAGTCTAATACTCCACGTACACATAATTTGGTGACGGGTCAATTATTTTTCATTGAATCAAGGAGAGTAAAAGCTGTGAACCTAAAACTCGTTTTGAGCATGATCTTGTGCTGATAAAACAGCCAGCTAATTAAATAGGCTTCGGATCTGTTACATCAATGCCAAAGCTTGATCTCGAGCGTTTAACGTAAGTGAGGGCCTACAGAATACAAAAGTGTAGAGGAGAGGGAGTAGCTCTATTCTTTGGGAATGCTATCCCATTTTCCATTATCAGCAACGTATCTCATGAGACTAGGACGTGTGAAATAAGAACAAAGGCTGCTGATTGTCTATGCCTGTCGCAGTCAAAACTGTGAAGTAAACGCCGTCTTGATAAACAGTCTCAATACTTGGTCACAAAAAGGTTGATGTCTAATTGTAGGTGACCTTAATTTACCCGTGACAGACTGGAGAAATCTGCGATATGAGTGGTCAGATAATTCTTCCGAGCAGGAACTAGTTGATGCCTATATCACATTCGCCTCAGTGCAACATGTGAAGCAAGTGACTACGTACGACCCGGACTCTGAATCATCTTTACGAGATCTTATATCGACTCACTATGAGGATGACTTTGCGAACGTGATTACATGCCACCCCTAGGTGAGAGTGATCATGCCTTTCAACCTTCGACTTCCATAAAACTGTCAGTCATGAACACGCGTCAGCTCAATCCAGACCTAACGTCTGGAGAGCAAACATACAAGATATCATGCACTCAGGATCACTAATAGATTATAAAATAGACCCAGAGTCCTCATTTAAGACAGCCTGGGACACATTTCGAAATCTATACTTAAAATTTAATGCACCTCACACCCCTTGGACTACACCAAGAGGGCCGAAAACTCCTCACCATGTTTCAGTAGTGAGGTTTTTATCCTTCTTCGCAAGAGAAGAAAACTGTGGAATAGATTTAGGTTACCAGGGAGTGATGAGAAAAAATCTCAGCATCTAAAAGCTCGGAATACCAGTGCTAATTATGTGTAACATATTATAATTCACATTAAATATATTTTTCTACCCCCAACACAAATGTGTTCTTCATAAGTACTAAGTATCATTCTTGATCGTCACAATACAATGAGTCAGTGTAGACAGTGATGCGACTTCCATGTAAGATCTTACAGATTAGGCAGTCACATGACAAATTTGCCGTTTTTGGATTATGTCTATTGTCAAAGTAGTACTAGTACCGAACTAGGTTGTAATTATACATACTAACAATACTTATAATATAAAAAACTGTACACTTGTTATATTTTTATTTAGATAATTCATTAGATGAAAAACCTGGTTGCAGTCAATATAAAATACAGTTATCGTCAACTTGTAAATTGTTTCTACAAAAAATCTATGTTTAGAAATTCTGTAAGTTGTTCACCGGCATAGACTTTGTTATTACAAAGGTTTCAGCCTTTCAATTAGTTGACAGAAGGGATAGATTGCGATGAAGTCACAGGTATTGTACTTTGACAACACTTTAACTAACAACACCTATAATTGAATCGCGCCCATCTAGTAAAATCAAAAGTCAGAAGCGAGTCGGTTCGAAGATATATTTGATAGATTATCTAAACTAGTTAGCGATTGCAGGAGAGGTTGAGCATGGCGTTCACACGCATGATCTGGTGCGGATGCATGAGTGAGTGCCTTCAGTTAGGTGAGTCCATTAAAACTAATGTGGTCAGAATCCAATGTCAAAAACTTACAGAGCTAGTGATTTTGTGGATTTATTTACCGCTACAGTTGCATACCAGAAAACTTATGAGGATCTTCTTAGCTTCATGCAATTCTGAAAAACAACAAATCAATCGTGAAACAAACGATTTAACTTCGTTATCAGTATCAAATTGAATAAGTAAATGAAACAGCAACTAATAGGATGTACCTATAAGTGTATTACTTGTTGTAAACAGTGCTCTTCATTTTCTAGCCCTTCTAGAATTTCATCTGGTTATTTGGTGTTAACAAACTAGCTGCAGGTACTAAATAAACGGATTCAAAAACTTTAATCAGTAATATGAAATCTGATAAAAATCCAATTACAACGTTCATAATGCTATCAGCAATTCACTGTTTACATACAATAATGCCATCATTAGTAAGCACTATTCTGATATTATTGGTCAACATGCATTAAAACTTTGTTTATGATTTGGCCGGTGATTTAGGATTCTGTTAACAGAAATTCATTTTTTAACCCTATAACAGGCACATCATAAACCAGTATTAACTGCGATATATTTTAATTACAATGCTTAAAACAATCACACATCGCTTTACTAATGAAGAATATTTGGCTAATTTATGTGGCACTTGAATTATTTTTTCTGGTTAGCGTTTTTTTAGCGATTTAGATTTTTTACGGGATGAGCTTGCTAACCGCATGCCCAACCCTCCTCCTTTACCCGGGCTTGGGACCGGCAGTAACTCTAGAAGAGCTACAGTCGATAGAGCATATGGTACCCAGGTACCTTTCATTATAATATTTTATTTCATTCGAAAACAACGTTATTTAAGATGGACAGAACTGTTTACGATGTATATTAGTAAGTTATATATTATTCATCAATAGTTTAACCGATCAGTTGCTTCAACTTACATTTGATAAGCAACTACAAACACCCATGTTCATCACTACTATAATTAGGGAGGTGTGTCATATGTAAATGATTTAGAGCCCATTTTTGCTTAAAACTCTGATTTCCGTCTACTTCTGACTTGATAAATGGTGAATTTTACTTGCTTGAGTTTGCATTGTTAAAAATAACCAAATTGGGTTTACGAAACATTCACCCAGGTTCTGAGCAACAAATACGTCAAACTACTAATAGACTGAAATAAACGCTATGTAACAAGCATAAATATTTCGAAAATTGACGTATGGCGAGAAAAATGCTGTTAACAGCTGATAACGACACCCAAAACCCTAGACAACACGTAGCATGTCGGCGAGAGGCCGTGGCATGACTTTTGACCGTCCCAGTTTTCCCTAGATCATAGTTCAGACCAAGCGCTCAACACGTCTACTTTATAACAACTACAAACTGAATAAATTGTATTGCATGAATACTCCCCTAAACACTCATGGCCAAAAGGAAAGTGGTTCCTCTCGCAAACGAATAAATTAGTAGTAATAATCCTGGGAATAGGCATCACAAGCAGTCAACGACGATAAAACCAAACATTAAGAATACTAAGAGGCTTCAGGGCTTACAGTGGCACTCCTGAAGTCATACTCGACCACGTAATCCTTAGGACTTACTCCAGTACACCTAGGAATCTGAGTAATTACCTACCCTTGAGGGCTTCAAGAAGATACAGTTTCACAATATCTCTTACTAAGATCCCTTTTCTGTCCTTAACTCTATTTGTCATAGTAGTCTATCCCTACTAGGTATCACTCTCTGTACTAGACTGAAAGGCAATCTGTTCCTCTTTGAGAAATCAGAACATATCTTTACCAACTCACCCTCTCTAGCATTTCTCGCTAACCGAATCCGTTTGCATCTGTGTTGCAACGAATAAGTATATACCGTGGACCACTGCATGAAGAATACTTATGCAGAACAATTCACTTGCCTCGGTCTTTCAGAATACCTGGCATTGGACAGAGTATTACTGAATTCTGTTTCGTACAACAGTAACAGACTGGCTGGTGTTATCGCCTCGATATCATCCGGATCGTCTATAATGGAAACCAGAGGTCGATCGTTAACAATACGTTAACGATACGAAAGTTCCAAGGTATTCTTCTGTTAAATGGTATTCCTTTAAGAAAGCAATCAATACCTTACGTGCAGAGAGATTCGTGCGCTCCCATCTCCCCCTCAGTGACTAGCAGCCGGAACGTTGAAATGCCAGACAGTCACCTTCCCTAACAAGTCAGGATATATACCCTCCTGTGCCCGGCCTTGAAAACATTTTCTTAGTTTGTGTTCAGCTCTCACCAAATTTCGTCAATTCTCACTGCATATCTCTATTGGATAACTTCTGCCGCGAAATCTCATAAGTACCACAATAAAAGAGTCAGTAGTAAAACTATATTCCACCTCCAGATGCACAGCTCTCAGTCTTAGACAAGGAAACACACAATCATAGCGTTTCTCAATACTTTTACTATGTTTCATCATGGTGGATTCAAAGTATTCTACCGCAAATTACAGGAACAGATAGTCACGTATTCTAGTCTGGTTGCCAGATGTCAGAAGATACATAGCTTCACTGTCAGAGCAAGTTTCTGAATAGAGAAAAAATAAAAATAAACCGACGATCAGCAAGGCATTTGGATATGAACGATCACCAATGCTTAACATTTATTAGTGGAACATATGGAGGTATGATAAATTATTATATTAAATTGATACTAGCTCATGTTGCAAGAGTGAAGTGTAATTAGGGCTCCAGTGGAGAGAATGCAGTAATAAAGAACAATGAGTTGTGATATTTGTCAAGGTGGAGTAGGTTCCAATAAAGAGGGAAGTCGAAGTTAGAAAGAACAGAGAGTGCATATAGAGAGTAGAGTGTTGAGTAAAATAGCAACCATATCCTTTACAATCTGTTTTCTTTTCACCTGATGCTTGCACACAGTTTTCATGTAAAAGTCCGAATTAGCATGTTAAAGGTTGTCTTAGTAGAATAGTTAATCCAGCACAAAAATTAGAAACATGAGTCTGAATGGTGAATGTAGGAGAACAATCTCAATATCACAGATCTATTGACTTGTTCTCATCCAAAAAGAGCCTGATACAAACAAAATGTTCTGCCCCACAAACACGGGTGGATTGAAATCATCGCCCACACCATCAGTGCTTGCTGGTCAGTAACTCCACCCTCCCTCCTTTTGTGATGTTAGGCTCATTTACGCATATTTTTTGGATACATATCATACTTCACACAATGCTCTATGTTTTACATCCAATTGGAAAACACTATTTCTATAAGAATCATGTTACAAGCTTATCAGACAGTTACAAATTATGGACTGTGGTTAAGGCTTTGAAGATACGACGGTTATTCTAGTTTGACAACTAGCGACCAGTAGTACCTTCTATGATCGAAACCCTTTTGGCCAAACAGAAATCAGAAGTCAGACGAGAAGAGGTAGGAAAGATATATTTGATTCGTTATCATTATATCGAGGAACCTTTATTATAAGCTGGCTAATGAACGTAGGAGCTGTGTCCCACGCCCAGTTGAAACGTGATCTGGTACGGATGCATGACCGAAAGCCTTCAGTTAAACGAGTCCACTTAAACAACGTGGTCAGCATCCAATGTCGAACACTTAATGAGCTATTGATTTTGGGGAATTATTTACAGCTACTGCTTCGATGCAATGTTTTTATTGATTATATATTAAAGTGTAGGTTACGGATCAGAGCATAGGTATTAGGAAGAGTATAGTGTAAGATATTTGTTTACCAAAGTAGACGGAAAAGTGGAGATTTATATTAGTTACAGATAAGGTAAGATAACGAGTGGTGAAATAATATTAATGGCAAGGCAACATAGTCTACAGACGAGTAAAAAGCTGATAGAGAATAGACAAGAAGTAACACACTAAATTCCCGCAGAGGTTATTTTGTTCTATGCTTACCGTTTGATGGGTGACAGTTTCTGTGGTTGTAGGACCACTGACAGTTGGCAGTCGATTGTGCATTCTTTCTGACGGTTTAGGGTATTTATAAGCGTCGTTTAGCGACCGAGTATTGATAGGTCCAGTGAGTTGCTTATCTACGTCAATTGAAAAGAATTAGTGAGGGGAAAATATCTAATACAACTACAAGGTAGGGAAATAAGGCGATTCAGTCTATATATGTAGAGAGCCTATGATGTCTGAGTGGGACGTGCATGTGTTCGTTTGCGCCATATTTATACAGGTGAGGGCTTGATCAATGAGTCTTGCAAACGTATGTAATTTGTCTACCATGCGTATTTTAGAAGGCAGACTGTTCCATATCAATGCGTACTTGCTAAGGAAGACGTTTTTATGTGTTTTTGATCTCTGATTTTCAATTTTGACAGTGTATACTTTGTCTCGAAGGTTGTATCCATGTGAGTCTTGGTAGAGAGCTATATTACATGTGGAATAAGTTAGGTTTTTTAAGGTAAGGAGTTTGAAATAAAGAATTAAGTTAGACCTAAGCCTTCTTTTCCAGAGGGGTTCTAGTCCTAAGATATGGCATCTGGATTTGTAGTCAGTGAGTTGGTCGTTCTTATGTATTTTGCGAGTGAAGTCTCGCTGTATTCCTTCCACCTTAAGTATATCGGATAGGCGTAGGTTGGAAAATGAGAACGAGCAATATTCGACGATGGGTCTTACGCAGGTTTTATACAGGATGATTTTAGTTTCCTTTTGAAAGAAATTACGAAGAATGAAGCCAAGCAATCTCCGCATTTGAGATACTTTAGTTGAGATATGTTCTGGGAATTTAGGACTGTCTGAGTAATGTACCCCTAGGTCAGTTACTGATAAAAATATTAATAATAATAATATATTTCTGCAATAGCAGGTACACGCCATTTTCACATGCATGATCTGCAATTTACAACGTATGCTGGTTCACAGTATGCATCCCAAGCAAGGATGTTTAGTAATTATATTCTATAAAAGTTGATAGCAGTTCATTCGTTCAGATATAATGTGTTTTCTTAAGAATAGTTTCCAAAGAAGCATAGCGTCCACGTTACATACCAGATTTAATCTTAACAAAAAGTGTATTAGGGTTTCGGTCGTGCTAAGTATTTATGTAATGCAGCTTTTTAAGTTTATAGTTGTTATAAAGTAGGCTTGTGGAGCGCCTGGTTCGCGCTATGATTCTGGGAAAGCGCGTTCATCGAGCTTGTTCCAGATGTTAGAAGCTACATAGCTTCACTGTCAGAGCAAGATTTCTGGAGAGAGAAGAAAAAAGAGAAACCGAAGAGCAGCAAGGCATTTGGATATGAACGATAACCAATGCTTAACATTTATTAGTGGAACAGATGGAGATTAAATTGATACTAGCTCATGTTGCAAGAGTGAAGTGTGATTAGTGGCTCTAGAGGAGAGAATGCAGTAATAAAGAACAATGAGTTGTGATATTTGTCAAGGTGGAGTAGGTTCCAATAAAGAGGGAAGTCGAAGTTAGAAAGAACAGAGAGTGCATATAGAGAGTAGAGTGTTGAGTAAAATAGCAACCATATCCTTTACAATCTGTTTTCGTTTCACCTGATGCTTGCACACAGTTTTCATGTAAAAGTCCGAGTTAGCATGTTAAAGGTTGTCTTAGTAGAATAGTTAATCCAGCACAAAAATTAGAAACATGACTTTGAATGGTGAGTGATGTCAGTCTGGGCAGTGAGTTTTTGTTAAGTGCTAGTTTTAGTTTAAGTGACATGTTTCCAATACATAGCCAACCGCATTTCTCTGTGTTGAGCTCTAGCCCCCAGCGTTTGCACCAGTCGTCTACTTTGTTGAGTTCATGTTGGATCGTTTGCTTAGTACTACGTACATCACTAATGTCAGTTTTATAGATGACTTTTAAGTCATCAGCGTAGAGGTAGGTCTTACCTATGGTAAAGCACTTGCATATATTGTTGATATAAATTATAAATAGCAATGGACCCAAGACACTACCCTGCACAACACCACTGGTTATTGGTCGAAGTGTAGATGTTGTAGAGTTAAGCTTGGTTATTTGGTATCTGTTTGTGAGGAAAGACTTAATCCAATGCAATAGGGAATTTATAATTCCAACTGACTGGAGTCTGTTGATTAGAAGATTGTGGGGTATTTTGTCAAAGGCTTTCTTTATATCGAAATAAAGTATAATCACTAGCTTTTTCTGGTCACGTATGCGAGCAACCTCGTTAAAGAAGTCTATCAGACATGTACAACATGATCTTGTTCTAATGAAACCATGTTGTGATGGGTCTATTAGTTCTTCCTTAAGTAGGTGATCTGATAGTTGACTTTGTATCACATTTTCCATTATGCGCGAAATAACTGGGGTGATATTTATAGGTCTGTAGTTTCCGACCAGGTTTCTCGGTCATGATTTGTGTTTGGGAAGAACATACGTTACCTTCCAGCCTTCAGGATATGTACCCGCCTCTAATAATAGTGTGTATATTTTGAGCAATAACGTACGTATATCCGGCCATAACATTTTATAGAGAATCGATGGTATATCATCGTCGCCAGAGCTCGCATTCGGCATAAGGGTTTTGATGGCGGTATGTATACTCCTAATGTCAAAGTTTATGGTGCTAATATAGTTTTTGCTTATGCATTTTATGTTAAAATCTGGGGCATTAGATGTATTCTCGTTTTGTGAAAACCATTCACCTAGCAGTTCGCCATCGTGCAGTAAAGAGTGAATGTTGTGATCTTCGTTCTTTCTCATCCGTTTTGCAAGGAGCCGTCACAAGTTTTGGACTTTAGATACAGCTGTGAGCGCAGTACGTTCTTCTGTCTGTTTGTTTTTGTTGTGATAACTTTGCACTCCTTCAAGTACAGAGTATACCTGGTGCAAGGCACTAAGTCTAAAGTCTTTTGATATAAAGTACGTATGGTGTCAGTCAAACTGGGTGTGTTAGGAGCTCGATATATACATCCGATTAGTAATTCAATTTCAAAGGTATGTACAGTAAGCCATATCGAATCTGCTAATTTACTGAGAATATTATCACTAAAGATCTGCTTCGACGAGCGATGATTTGTGGTGTAGGAGTTAATTGGAAAAAAGCTTGTGGAGGCCAGAACAAAACGTGGACTAAACCATGTTGGTAGGTATAGACTACGTGGTTGGGATCCGCGAGATGATTACAACCGATGGTTAGAGACCGAGAATGACATGGCTCAAAATCGTGTGCGATGGCGAAGGTGCATCCACTCTTTATGTTATCCCGAATTCTAATCTTCTGAATTCTTAATGTCCCTTTATCTTTTCTCCTTCCAAATTTATTTCACTGGATTATACTCCTTGAATAACCTCTTAAAACCGTAATCTGTCCGACTACCGCTTATACTCTTACTACTTCTACCACTATGGGATTTCAATCGACAACTGCATCTATGTGCTAATGTGAACAAATTAAACTACACTGTGTCTAATTACAATGACGCATTGATACACAAAACCAAGTAACAACAAAACGCTATTTCTGTTCTCCAAATCTAATTATAACTTCATCAATCAAGAAAACAACACAACGTATTTCATTCATGTTTATTTCATTTCAATTCAATATCAAAAATACACAAATGTGTTCATTGTAATCAGTTTAATATAACAGACGAATAAACAGGCTTCACAATTATTCATGCTACCTGAAAACGAAATGAGAAAATGATATAGAATGATTCAGTGCAAGTGAAATTTATTTTAAACTATGATTGAACCTAATTGAATCACATATACAAAAACTAATCGAGCTGAGTAGCATTCATCTCGCCAACTGAAATTATTGTTTCTCACATCAACGTAATTCGTTTTCACTTATTCGGAAAACGAATTGTTGTGTGCAATAACGAATTGAAGAGATTTGCTGAATAGAAATGAAACAAGTGAAGTGGATTCCAGTTCACTAATATTTGACCGTTTTTAGCACAAAAATAATGTTCAAGAAGTCAGTGTTCACCTTTTATCGAACATCATACTTTTCTCCATGTGCATTCAACAAGGACTAGTGACAGAATGATTCTAGTGTTTTATAATAAACGAAATCAATGAATGTCGAATAAGAGTTCAGTTTGTCCATGGTCGAACCATATGTATCAGTATGCAAATAAATATGATTCGAAAATTCCTGTTCATTATGAGGAGATGGATAATCGGACGACATATGGTGTGGTTGAAATGGGTTGATAATTAATTGATGACTGTATATTATTTAGACTAATTGGAAGAAGGGTACTCACCGTATTAATTGAAGTGTTCCATTATTCAATGAACATAACGATTAAAGATTTCATCAATAGTATTATCAGGCATTTCCTTGAAATTACCATTTTCATCAATATTAATATTAATAATGCCGTTGTGATTTGTTTCACTACCACTATCATCACTTCCCGAAACTTCGTTTACATCAAATTTGCCGTTTTCCTCATCAACATCATTTCCACCTTATTCTTTCGTTGTTGGGACGAGGCCCATTTCGCTTCGAACTATTCCAAATTCTTCATTATTATTCTGTCCAACTTCAGTTGAACTGGGTGAAACTGAATTCGGAAAAAGATAAATGATTTGTCAATTTTAACTGATACTATGAATGGTGATTCACGAGACTGAAAGAGACAAGTCAAATTAACAATTGATGTTTCAGTCCAAATACTGTATGATTGATACTCATAACTCACTGCCAATAATCACCAATCATTAATTACTTTCGTACTATAATTAGCAGTTCAAGCACATTAACGAGATGATATAGAATGAAACTACGCTATTCTCCAGTCAGATAAATTACTCAACTAAATCCCTCTGAGTCTTATTCATCAATCACAAACATGATTCATCCTGAAATATCACTTTCTTAACAATAAGAGTATTACACAATATAATATATATCTCAGGAATATTTAGAACGTACGTCTATATGCGTGCATGAATGGGACGACCATTGTGAAGCATAAGATGAAGCACAATATTGATAAACGCATTTTGTTTCTACAATTAATTAAACTTGAAATGTAGTGGATGTGTGGTCACATATGAAATATCTCGTCTTTATATACTGATACCGACCTATGAGATGTGATGAAATTTGTAGAATGAGTTGAATGAACTCATCTGATTGGTGTTCCGTTCGTCCGTTTCACTCAATAAATTGTTACTAAAATTGTATATGAAATGTTTATAGTTTTATTCAACATTTTTGTTCTACATAAATAACTTCAACAACAGGAACAACAACTACTATAATTAGTGCTGATAGTAATGAATCGGTTTTTTTTTATATGATTGCATGACACTGAATCGAGATATAGTATTTTCCTGAGGGAACTGCAAGCCATGCATTGTGCTGTATGGCACTTCCAACACAATGAAATTCTAAGAATTCACTTCTTTCCCGTTCATAGAACTTTCGCTTTCTCTTTGAGTTCGTCTTCCGACAACTGTTCCGATTGATATTCTCGACAAGTAGACCACATCTCGCATTTTACTTCAGATATCTGACACATTTCTGGAAGCAACATATGTGTTTATACACTTCTTTTCTCGTATATATTTTTTGAACAGATTCTGAGGAATTTACTGGTGAGACAAAATATCGATATCTATGTGCTCGATATACTTGTGTTTCGATCCTATGTAAGAATGCATGGGGAATGACTCTTAGTCATCCCGGAGACAGTTCGTGGATGATATATGATCCTCTCTATATACAGGGCATCAATATTTCGCTACCACTTCTTTGACAAGTGACTCCATTCACCACGCCAAAAGTAATGGTGCAATTCAGAAAGATGAATCATGTGTATTTGGAATATGAGACTGAATATTTCATGTTCATAATGAATCGAGAATTAACCTAGTTGTCGGATATAAGCAAGAGTCAGTGCGACTGTCGAGTGTTTCCAGCATGCAGATATCCATGCCAGTAAATGTTTCTAGAACACTTGAAGAGACAACCATTCACAGATATTTATTATAATTTCGAAATCAAGATGCTATAGACAATGAACATCTTGGAGGCTGAGCATGTTCGATACTTCATTTCTCTCTATCTCCTATCACTACATCGATTTATGTTACCTCAAACGACGCAGATTTCAATGTTCAAGAAATTTGAAATCAGATAGGATGCAATATAATAATAATAATGAAATATTCTGAAAGTAATATTTACAGAATTCACACCAGTTTACAGGCATGATCAGATTGTTATAAAAATCAACATTTAATGTAGAGAACAAACATGAATTATAAGAAAGTTTTATGTTTGATAGTTTAGTAATTGATAAATAGTTTGAATATGGCATATGTCACGGCAAGCCAATGCAACACCAGAGAACTTGTCATTTTATTTTTTTATTAAGTGGATAGCCTAATGATTGATCAACATTGTTCTGTGAAGTTATTTCCAGTGACAGAGCGAGTTATTGATAATTATCTACAACTAGAGAAAGTAAGATAAAAGCAAAGAGCACGGAACAACAAAACAATGATAGCAAGTAAGAGGTTAAACATTTAAAGTTCCGATAATCTCACTTGTGGAGTAAGATACACTAGCAGGCGCTAGAGCATTTAATGCATTTTCAGAGGAGCAAAAAGCATTAATTGAGCGAACAAACAATGGGAGAGAGTTTAACATACGGATAGTTTGAGGTAAATTATTCCAGAGTCTAGAAAACTTACAGGTAAAGTAATTCATATAGAGAAAAGATATAGAATATGTTTGTTTCGCTAAAGACAAGGAGTTACGAATGTCGCAATGTGAAGCTTCAGCATATTGAATCGCCTGATTGGATGTGAAGGAGAGTTTGTTAAGTATTTTGAAAAAGAAGATAAGGTTAAGTTTGAGTCTCCTCTTCCATAAAGGGTCAAGCCCTAGTTTACTACACCTCCAATTATATGTCAAGACACTATCAGGTCTAAGAGTACGAAATGTAAATCGTCTGTGTACTGATTCCAGTCTTAATTTATCCTTTATGCGCGTGCTACTAAGGAGAAACGCGCAGTATTCAAGGAGTGGTCGAACACAAACTTTTTACATTAGAATACGAGATTCGCTGTTATGAAGGTTTCGAGTTATGAAACCTATATATGTAATCTGGATAACATTTCCCCATTTATGGTATGATTGAGGTTGAGTGATGTATCACCGAAGCATAACCAACCACATTTAGCTGTATTGAGCTCCAGTTGCCATTTCGAGCACCACTGTGCTACCTTGTTAAGCTCCATGCTGATACAATTTTGAATATTGCTCAGCTCATGTGGAGGAAATAAGTACACAACCTTAATATCGTCCGCAAACAGAAGGGACTTACCCACACTAAAACACTCACAAATATCATTGATGAAAACTAAAACAAGTAAAGGACATAAGACACTACCCTGAATTACCCCACTTCTAACAGGGACGGCATTCGACAATGAAGAGTTGATTTTAACTATTTGATGTCGATTGCTGAGGAAGGAATCAAACCAGGCTAGTAACGGGTTTTCCACCCCATAAGATGCGAGTTTACCTATGAGAAGTTGGTGGTTGACCATGTCGAAGGCCTTAGAAATGTCCAGGTATAGCACTAATACTAGATATCCTTGGCTACGAAGCGAATAGACTAAATTAAAGAAGTCAAAATGACATGTCATACAGGATCGATTTTTAAGAAATCCATGTTGCGAATCATCAATAAATTGTTCAGTCAATAAATAGTTGGATAGTTCGTCACTAATAATTTTTTCCATAATCCTAGAGATAACTGGAGTAATATTTATTGGCCGATAGTTGTTCATGTCAGTCTTATCTCCGGATTTGTAACGTGGTATGATGTACGCGGTTTTCCAACAGTCAGGATAAGAGCCTGATTCCATAGAGAGTGTAAACAGCTTAAGGAGAAGAAGTGGAATATCTGGACCACCATATTCGTAGAGAAGTGATGAAATCCCGTCTGCACCGTGACCTTTCGAAACCTTGAGCTTATTTATAACCATACCAATTTTCAGACATTTGAAGGAGATAGATTTAATTGAGTTACCAGTCAAGCATATAACTCTAGAAACAGAGCCATTTATGGATTATTTGCCATTTGCTAAATTACAACTGAAAAGGTCTGCTATAGTTTTTGGGTCATATATAAAACTATTATTATGCAGGATGCATGGTATATCAACATTTTGAGTTGATTTAGCACGTTTATTGTAAATGTGGATTAGGTTTTGCACTTTTGAGCTAGTACGTAGTGCTAATAGCTCTTCATTGATGGCTTTTAACCTATGTTTCTCTCTAATTTGATTAAAAATTATTGTTATTTGTGTGGCTGCCGTGAAGTCGTTAGATTTAAAATAACGTTTCTTTAGGCGTTTTAGTTTATTACGATATTTAGCTGGTATATATAATTCGTAATGTTTACTAATCCTGTAAGTCTTAATTGGTGCACAGGAGTCTAGACAAGAGTTAATAACCAAATAGAATATGTTGATGGCATCTGTCAGACTATTACATGAGAAGAATTCATCCCAATCTGGTAGTTTGATCAGTGAGCGCAAGAGGTCCCAGTCTGCATGCATATAGTCTCTATACTTGCAGGTTCTTTGAATTGGTCGGTTGTAGGTGGGATCGATGGGGAGAGAACAAGCTACTATCCTATGATCACTGCTTGCAAACTCGTTGTATACTTGTACAGATAGGGGAATGATATCTCTACTCAATATTAGATCAAGTGTATTATCACTCCTTGTTGGGGTACGAACCCACTGTGACCAGCAGTACAGATTAAGGATTGATAAAAATTCATCATTGCTAGACGGACAACTATCAGTACTATCGGAACTTTTCAAGATACAATCTTCAACTTTATTAGTTGTTAAGGTATCCAAAGCAAATATAAGACAACCGCCTCCTTGCTTAGTTTCTCTGTCACAGCGATAGAGTCGATAGTTTTGGATATTTAATTCGGAATCGGCCACTGCTCGATAACACCACGTTTCAGTGATAAGTATAAAAGAAGGCTTGGCTAGAAAGGCTAAGGTTCTCAAGGCTGAGATTTTGTTCAGAAGTGAACGTGCGTTAATAAGTAATAAGTTTAAAAAGGGAGTGTGTGGTGTAAAAAAACCGAGAGCATCCTTATCGATGGTATGAGTTCTAGCTATGCCTGGACTATGGTTTAATGTGTTTGTCGGATCGCAAGGGCTATAGCATGAGCGAACTTTAGTGCTAGTGGAACAAGGGATCTCTGGAGGCCGAAAAAAATCCTTATTTTGGTAAGGTTGAATAATTTGTTGTGCTTGTTTTGGTGGACAATTAAGACAGGTGCCTGCATGTTGCGGTTGCGTTGATGGTGCATAACCTAGTATACCGTCTTCTCCACTGCGAGAGTGATGATAAGAGTTACATCTTGCAGGTTTATTATTTATTACATATGGGGGAAACCATGGGGCACGTTGGTTTATTGCCGTCTATCTAATAGTAGGCCTGCTTACATGATGGTTGTAGTGGCCGTCTTGTGTAACGTTTGAACGAAATGTGTCCTTATAACCTCCCTCACAATGAGTAGGGTTAAGCATAGTTTCAGAAATTATACTTTTGTTTGGTAAAGCCGTTGAAATATTTTTGGTAATCGGTTTAGAACTAGAAGGTTTTTTATTTACTTTTTTCTTAATTGGTATATTCTTTTTAGGTTTAGCAGTGTTTTTATGAGCCTTCACAATAGAATCAGATGTTCGATCCTTGGCTTCCGATATTACACTGTGAAGAATGACATTAGAGTCTCCATCGGATATGTCTTGGTTATCTAGGGCCACTAGGGGTATGAAAGGCAAACTAACACACTGCATTGGTATATCAGTACATTGACTAACATGAGGTAGATTAGCTGCACCAGTGGGTTCGGCTGCTGGCGCGATCACATTTGTTGTGACCTCAACAATGTTATTTTTGTTTATGGTACGCTTTTGTGTTAATCTTTGATTGGTGGTTTTGTCCGAGACTATACGAGCGTTTTTAAACTTCGTGTGCGCACAGACTAGCTGTTCAGATTCTATCAAACGTTCCGCTAATAAATGGGAATCGAATCTAAACAGGATAGGGCACGAGTATTTTTGATGCTTTTTGTTAAGTCGGATACATTGGCATGGACTTTCCTGGAGGTTAGCTGCCTTTAGTATCGAGTTTCTTACAGTTTTAATGGCAACTTTGTCAGGTATGTTATATATAATCACGTTATTTCGTGAGATTATTCGCTTGGTGACTTCGCTAGCTATCGAGTCAATAACGGATTCTACTTTGATCCTGTCTTCCAGTTCAGAAGTAACTATATCCTTTGACAACAGCAGTCGAAGAGGTGACAGTGTCTTTAGTTCTAGTGACACAGTGTGATCCTATTTATTGGCTCTTATATTTAAACTTCACTCGATCTATTTTGATCCAACTAGTTGGACAGCAATACAATGAAATCTCACACAAGAGTGTTTTAACATCAGGTACATGAACTAGTAGTTGGTAAATGTACTACAGGGTTAAAATTTGTAATCAGACTGTTTCAATAACTGAATTTAGCTAGACAATTATTTGATGATTAAGAAGCACTAAACAAGTATCTCGTTCCAGCATGAAATTCTTTGTGTGATCAAACTTAAATCACTTCAAGCCTTTCAGTGATCACGTTCGTTGACTAACTTGAACCAATTTCTCATGTAAATTATACTCAAATACCACATTGTTCATGGAACTGCTATGACGACCAATTCGAATTACTTGTATATCGACGTGTACTTATGTACATAAATTATTCCTATGTACCCGATCTTGGCAAATAACTGTTGTGCTGAGCCCTTTCTTCTTTTTCACTCTCCCATCATTTGAAAATAATTTTCTTATTGTCTTTCAACTAATATCATCGAGACGCCCACATAGTTAATATTACACATACTAAGCCTCAAGAACAGTTGTATTCCACCATTTGTCAGCACTAACGTCACACTCGCCGTGATTTTATCTTAAAACAATTGTAGGAAAATAAGCATTTCAACATTTCAGGAGGTTCTGAACCACAAGAAGCACCATCACAGGGAGTGGTTCACTGTTGGTACAATGGATAAGATTGAAAAAAGGAGGAACAAGAAGGCAGCAATCAATGCCAGCCGAATAAGAGCAGAAAAAGCCAAGGCACAAGCCGAATACAAACAAGCAAGTGAAGAGAAGCATCAGAGTTGACAAACGTAAATATGTGGAAGATTTAGCAATGATAACGGAAAAGGCTGCAAGAGAAGGAAACATGAGACGATTGTATGATAAACATAGAAAATCACTGGAAATTACCGTAAACCAGAACCGTCAGTGAAAAGCAAGGAGGGAAAGGTAATCACCAACATTGAAGAACAACGAAACAGGTGTGTAGAACAATTCAAAGAACTCTTGAATCAGCCAGCATCACTGAACCCACCCAACAACGAAGTAGCACCCACGGACCTCCCAATCGATGTTGGTCCACCAACAATTGAGGAGATCAGCATGGGCATCACGCAAATCAAGAGCGGCAAAGCAACAGCATCAGAAAACCTTCAGGCAGAGGCACTGAAGGCAGATGTAGCAGCAACTGCAGAGATACTCCACATTCTCTTCGGTAAGATTCGGGATGAAGAACAAGTACCAACAGACTGGAGAGAAGGACTTCTGATCAAGATACCAAAGAAAGGCGAACTCAGCCAGTGTGACAACTACGGCGGCATCACTTTTCCCTCAATACCAGGAAATGTCTTCAACAAGGGAATTGTTATGCAGAATAGGGGACTTCGTAGACGCCCAACTTCGAGATCAACAGGCTGGATTTCGTAAGGATCGATTTGTGTAAAGACGAGATCGCAACTCTACGGATCATTGTGAAACAATCAATTGAATGGAGTTCATCACTCCAAAAATCTGTAAGGCTCCGTTTACGAACTTCAAATTTGACTATTACTTCATCGATCAAGGAAATCAACAAACTGTTTGTCATATTTATATTAACTAATGATGCTTATGTACTCGATGTATGTTTGATTTTCAATTTCAAATACAATACATGGTTTAAAGTTCACCTAGATTTTCTCAGTTTGAATTGCCATGTGCTTTGAAGATTCTTAGCTCGTATAATAATTCAAATACTCTAATTATAACATAGATTCACTCAAGCTAAATTATGTTCAATTCAGTATCAAAAGTACACAAATGTGTTTATTGTAACCGGTTTGATATAACAGACGAACAAACCTATTTCACAGTTATTCGTGATACCTGTAAACCTAACGAGAAAATGATTCAGTGCAAATAAAGTTCAATGTAAACTATGATTGAATTTGAATGAGTCACATTTACAAATTATTCAGGGAGACAGGATGAGTTGTAATACAGTCACATAAATAGAAATATTCAAATGAATTATTACATGAGAGTATTTTTGAACAGGAAATACCGTTTAGTTGGAAATATGACCAGGAAGAATTCTTGCTGTTGGAGAACTGTTATATCGTATGGGCCCGTAATTTATAAGAAGGTGCAATTGGAGAGGAGTGAATTTATTGATCGGACGCGAATGATGATTGAAATCGTACGAGAAGTCTTGATTGAGTATCAGCCCTGCTTTCCGCCTAGCCCAGCCAGTTCAGTCCAGAACACAAATACAGCCTCGGCAATATGAATAATTATTTACAAACATACTGGGTTTTTATACAAACCAAAGTAATCAATAAACTGAGTATAACTCAAGAATCGTATGATAATAAATCAAAGATCAAAATAAAGCTAATGATAAGAGAAACACGAATATGAATAGTTTAGTTACGTAACAATTGTACAATAGGAAATAGGCATAATACATTGGTCGATAATAGACCTCAGATTTACCATTCATAATTCACCAGGTGAAACAACACCTCCCCTTTTTGAGAAATCCGGAGCTGATATCCGGATTTTAAATTTCTCGAATTCCTCCTCCCCCACGAAAGACTGTTGGATCCTCATGTAGCCAAGTTACTATTAATGCGATATGTTTGTCACATTTAACAGGGAATCCATTAGAACTGACGAGATCATGAGGATCGACGACAATTGATTTGAGGTCACCAGCTTTCGATTCTTGCAAAACAGTTTGCTTGGATTTACTCGGAACCTCATTAGTAGATAATGAATCATTAGGATAATCAGTATCTGAAAGTTGTATTGGATTCTTGATTATCATTTAATGCATCCGATATTTTTCTCCCATTTTTATAAGAGATTTGAACAGGAACATATGAATCAACAAAATAATCGGGATCTGGCAGAACAATTAGATAATCTTGATTATTAGATTCATTAAAATTTTTTTTGCATCATGACTGGTTTGATTTGGCGCCACTGTATTCACTATACTGTTTGGTTTGTTCCCTGTTTCTTCGTGGGCGGGTACTGCAGCAATTTTATGGGCGCTTAATAAGATATTGTCTTTCTATGAACTGGACGATTCATTGTTCGCACGTTTTGTTTCAGGGACAGTAGGATTTGAGCCACGTATAGGGCATGCCTCTGAAACAGACAATACTGGACTACTGGGCTGATCATATGTGACTGCTATTGTTTCGCTTAAATTACTGCTTTTCACGGATTCATAGAGGCTTTCTCCGGCATATTCATTCGTTCTGCAATCGTTTTCCAGCTCTGTACGCAGTTTTGAAATTATTGCGTGAACTTCCGTTGCACCCCCAAAGCATGGGTGATTCAGCAGCTTTGCATGTAGCTTGTCAGTGAATTCCAATTGACTCTTCCTAAAGCGCTGCTCTTGTCGCTGGATTAGCAACTGAAATTGATCGGAAGTTAGAGCCATTGTTTACCCGGTCGTCAGTTGTTATAACGTATGCGTTTGTGTTATATATGAATAGGAAATTGGAGAGGAGTGAATTTATTGATCGGACGCAAATGATGCTTGAAATCGTACGAGCAGTCTTGATTGCGTTTCGGCCCTGCTTTCTGCCTAGCCCAGCCCGTTAAGTCCAGAACGCAAATACAGCCTCGGCAATATGAATCATTATTTACAAACATACTGGGTTTTTATACAAACCAAAGTAATCAATAAACTGAGTATAACTCAAGAATCGTATGATAATAAATCAAAGATCAAAATAAAGCTATTGATAAGAGAAACACGAATATGAATAGTTTAGTTACGTAACAATTGTACAATAGGAAATAGGCATAATACATTGGTCGATAATAGACCTCAGATTTACCATTCATAATTCACCAGGTGAAACAACACCTCCCCTTTTTGAGAAATCCGGAGTTGATATCCGGATTTTAAATTTCTCTATTTTATGAAGAAAGTAAAATGAATCACAAGACAGTGAGTGTCGTTTTTCTTTAAGCGTCGCTGATAAGTTCTCAAATCACTTAAACAAACGCCTCTTCTAGAACGAAAGACAGAGATTCGTGTCAGATCTAACTGCTCCTTATTTTCTATTTAGTTTCAGCGCCTACAAATTTATCCTACAGCCTGAAAAACAGAATCACTCAAATTGATCTAAACAAAACACTCATATTCAACAACTCTACCACAACACAAAATTTTGCTGTTCACTAAGCAAAATCGATAGCAATTCGAAAGCTGTAGGATTTATTTTGTCCTACAGATATACTACTAATACTGGAAACGCGATACTGGCGATCCCAGAGTCTATGTGAAAGCTATAGTCAGAACAAGGACAACTTCGCTTTAAACTTAATCTGTTTCTAAACATAAAAACAATTAGATTAGTACAATAATTAAAGAATTACAGTCATCAAGTGAAACGCACAAACATACAGACCAGAATTGCGTGTCTTATTAAATGAATAAAATTTATGAGTCACACTAATATAATAGGATAATAATGTCTTTCAATTGGTAGGTCACATGCAACAGGGATAGTTTACAGACACATCAGACCAGATTGACGTGGTGGGAGCTTAAGCAACGATTCGATTGGTTAGTTATGGACATAACTAACATTCCCCTCCAAGCGGACATCACGTCCAAGTTTCACTACTGTCACGTCTATATAATCAGCTTCTCCAAAGAGACAGTTCCCCTATATCCCAGCTGATCTCTTCAGTTGCTGTCTTCAGTCGAACTGTTCTGGCTCGTCCATCTGGACCATAATTGACCTGTCTAACAATAGCTTTCGGCCACAGATTTCTCGGTGAGCCAGTATTGTTTACTAACACCGAATCTCCCGGTTGTCGATTCTTCCTCATGTACAACCACTTGGATCTCGTCAGGGTTCTTAGGTACTCTCTTAACCACCTGTTCCGAAATAGGTTGGTTAGTTGTTGCATTCCCTTTCTTCTGTCATATAAGCACGTTTTACTCATCTGCGCATTTTCGAGGGACACACCTCTATGAACAAATAATAACTTATTTGATGAGAATATATCCAAATTATGACAGTCATTAACTAGCTTTACGAATGGTCGATTGTTCATTATCCCTTCAATCTCTATTAAAAACATCTCCAAAGACTCGTCCGTCAATACCTTTTCAAACAGTAGTGATTGTATAATCCTTCTTATCGACTTTATAATGCGTCCCCATACACTGCTTCGATGATTAGCTCTAGGAAGTTTAAAACGCCATTCACAACCTCTTTCTATAAGAGCATTTGCTATCTTATTCTGGTTCCAACTACACATAATCTGTCTACGATTAGCATTGGCTTTTTTAAATTTTTCAGAACCATCCTTACTCTTATTCACAACTCGCACAAAGGCGTCTTTCCCAACACCATGTACAATACCACGGCGAATATGTGCTGTCTGCTTCTTCACGGTCTTATTTACTGACTTCTTTGTTAAAGTGACCTTTGGCTTTTTCGGTGTGTTCACTTTCAGCTTGATGACCTTCCTTTTCTTAGGCATTCTTAGAGTTGTTTTGGGATTATTATCACATAGTGCCTTTATTTTTGGCTTAGCAACCCTGGGCTTGGCTAATAAGAAGGAACGATGAACTTGACGCGAGACTTCTTTAAAACGAGCACACGCTACAACACCATATGCGAATTCTGAGCCATTAACAAAGCAATAAATCTGAGTAGCTAGTGATTTGTACGATCCTGTTACGAGACATCTGGGAAGTAACAATTTACTTGGGCGCTTCGTACCTTTGAGCATACAGTCCCATCCTATAAAGCACTCCCTAGGAAGCTCTTCGTCGCATGAAAGATTTAGCCGACAGGCATCTTGGAAAATTAATTTAGCTGCTAAAACAATTGGAGCTATAAACCCATCTGGATCGAACATAGATGCTACATAGGACAAAATGGTTTTCCTTGCAAGAGTCGCGTCGACCTTGCACACCCTGAAGATATCCGTTCGAACATTCCACTCTTTTCCTAGAATCCTTTCATTTCTTTCCACAGATAAACAAATATCTACGTTCCTTTCTACGCGGTCTTCCTCTGGAATAAACTTCATTAATTCAACATTGTTGCTGGCCCACTTGGATAGATTAAAACCGCCTAAACGTAACATTTCCTTCAGCTGAGAATATACTAATTTAGCTTCTTATAACGTATCAACACTGGTTAATAAATCATCAACGTAGAACTTTTCCTTCGCTGTCTGTATAATGCATTCAGGAAATCTAGCCTCGTTACCTAGGATAGTCTTTTGTAGAGCAAACGTTGCGCGACTTGGTGATGAGATCGCACCAGACAAATGTACTTTCATTTTGCAGGTACCTGGTTCATCTTTAAACGATAAATGATTTATGATGCTCATATTTCTCCTTGTCACACTGTAAAGTCCAATCAACCTACACCCTAAAGCAGTTTTTTATAGCGTATGGTTCATTAGATTTTCCCATTCTCTTCTCTTTTATCTCGTGTAAGCCCGGCGCGTTACACTCATTCAACAGTTTGACATTCTCGTTTTCTACTCTCAGAAAACTTGTGTCTTTTAAATGAGGCCAGGATGCCATTTGATGCACCGTTGGCACAGTCCTGTAAACCGCCGGTAGTTTTTTAACAGTCAACACTTTCAGCACCTTAACAGATGACGAAAAATCTATCGAGTGCAACTCTACATCGACCTCTTTGAATATCAATGACGATTCGTTACTAAGAGAGTTTAAAGACACCATTTTCGGTTTTCCCTCGAGGCCTAACTCATCAGCCAGATCATCAGCAATGAGAGAGGTATCTGATCCGCTATCTAAAAAGGCGCAAGTCTGAATAATCTTCTCACCATTTTTTATCCATACAGGCACTACTGCAAATGCTACTGGTCTCTGCATACGCTTAACACGTTCCTCCATACAGAAATGAGTATTAATGCAAGCATCACTATCGCTATCTCTCTGTTCTCCCTGCTTCCTATGTAACAAGGTATGGTGTCTCCAACCACATCCTTTTGACGGTACATGATCTTGGTGCTCGACAGTTTCTTGCTATATGGTTCGCCTTCAGACAGACAATACACAACTTCTTCCTTAATACAAATTCTATTCTTTCACTGACATCCTTATCTCCAAACCTTTCACATTGGTCCAAGAGGTGGTTTCCAGTACATAACAAACATGATAACCCAAGAGTTCTTGGTCCTACGTGTGGGGAGACGTCAGACCCACTCGTGTTAGCAAACGACACTCTCGCTTTGTACGCTGAGTCAAGGGGCTTTTTTGTAACGGTAACCGATTGCATTTGGTTGCGGTTAGAAAGATCACCTCTGACAAGTAATCCATACCTAGTATTAGCAATGTCTGATTGCTCCTTCACAAATTCACAAAGGTCCTTGAATAAAGGCTCTCTACCTGTCTTAAGAATCCTGGATGCAACTTTAACCCATTCTCTCTGTAAATGCAGTGGGAGTTTTAAGAACATACACTCGATGGTCTTTGTAGAATTAAGATCGGATACATAGTCCATCTGCTTAAGTGTGAGCTCACAAACATGCATCTCACGAGACAGTCTTCTTAAACCATCTGGAGCAGTCCCCTTAATGGCAGGGATATTCAGCATCTTATCAATAAATGCATGGGCCACGATGTGCTTCTGACCAAATGCTTCCTCGAGAAGCTCTAACGCCTTTCGATAGCCTTCTTCTGGCTCAAGCAATGCACAGTGAACAATGATAGCCTTAGCTTCACCATCACAATACTGAATCAAATAGTTTAACCTAGATCGGAATCCAACTCTTTCATCAAATCAGTCTTCGAAATTTCGTATGAAACTCCAATAGTTCATGGGATTACCATCAAACTTTATAACATCTCTCTTTGGAAGGTCTAAAGCTCTAGATATCATTGTTATCCAGTCTTTTCCAGGAGGAATATCAACCGCAGGTGAGGCAAATGTAGACTTATACATCATCTTGTCAGCCATAGCTTGATTGTAATGTTCTCTTCCTTTTTGACGTAACTGTTCTAACTCAATTTCTCTTTCTGTCTGAGCCAAGCGTATTTTGGCTAACTCTAACTCTAACAAGGGATCCATTCGACAGCTATTTCCTCCAAACTGATCATCATTATGAGTTTCCGAATAGTGGGGAGACAATTCAGGAATCTGATCCGTTTTATGATTCTCCATCGACATTTAACAGTATTCAATGTGTGAATTTTTGATAAGATACTGGTCGAAACTACGTAGGATTTATTTTGTCCTGCAGATATACTACTAATACTGGAAACGCGATACTGGCGATCCCAGAGTCTATGTGAAAGCTATAGTCAGAACAAGGACAACTTCGCTTTAAACTTAATCTGTTTCTAAACATAAAAACAATTAGATTAGTACAATAATTAAAGAATTACAGTCATCAAGTGAAACGCACAAACATACAGACCAGAATTGCGTGTCTTATTAAATGAATAAAATTTATGAGTCACACTAATATAATAGGATAATAATGTCTTTCAATTGGTAGGTCACATGCAACAGGGATAGTTTACAGACACATCAGACCAGATTGACGTGGTGGGAGCTTAAGCAACGATTCGATTGGTTAGTTATGGACATAACTAACAAAAACATCTTGTTCAATTATCCCACATAATCATATGTAGAGAGTAGATCACAAAAATTAATGAATTTGAATTACACACATTGAGATACCATCTTGTCAAAGCATAGACAATGTGAATTTGCTATTTTTAACTATTGTTGATACTAACGGTACAAGTTAGAGGATTAATAAAAACAGTAATAAGATAACATTATGTCCTGTGGTTGTTGAATGATCAACAAACTACTGATTAGTTGAGGTCATCAAAACAGAGAAATTTCTACTCATACGATCACTGATTATAATTACGCTAAAATGTTAAACCATGGAGGTGTTAGTATGCACTGATTTGAAAGAGAAAACAATGTCTTCATTTCTCTGGTCATACTATTATTAAGGTGAGATATGTTAGGGTGATAAACTGAAGAATTCACTAATAATTTTATCATTTAACTCAACTTAGTGAATCGATGCGTTTGGTGACTTTGCGGTACATCACGCGCATATTTACAGCCTTCATTCGGAATAGGAGTCATCTACAGGAAGCTCACTGCTGAAATCAGGTACTACGATTGTATAATGGAAGGATTAACCCACTCTTCTCTTCTCGGATTCACTCGTATTCTCACTCTAAGGGACTTCAATCTCCCTAAAGTCAATTTCGTTGAAAATACGTACGTTGGTGGTGAAAACTCTGCTGAAATTTGGTTCTTCAAGCTCATTGAGGATGTGGGATTATTCGAAAACGTGAAGTCGGCAACTCGTTGGAGAAACAGTCAGACGCCGTTACGATTAGACTGTGTACTTACAAATGGATAATTCCCAGTCGTTGAACGCTCAATCCTGGCTCCCCTGGGTAAAAATGATCATGCCGTCATAGCCTTCACTTTTCTCAGCAAAACTGAGCTCAGATATCCCACAACAACAGGCGCTGGAATTTCAAAAGGTTGAATGTATCAGCATTACAGGACTATCTACAGCAGGTGAGTTGGAATGTTTACCCTGAAGTGAAAGTGGATGCTCATTGGTATTTTTTACCACACACACTCTCATGTGCTACCATGCATTCAGTCCATGAAACGGTCCCCAAAAGCTACAAGCAACCTACAATCGTCAAGAATCGCACTTTTCGTTTGCTGAGCCGCAAAAGGCCTTTTTGGGCTACATACAGACGAACTGATAAAGTCGGCGCGTGTAGGCGATACAAACATATTAACAACATATGCACATAGGCAATAAGAGAAGACATGCTTCAGTACCAGATCAAGCTTATCGATAAATTTGTCTCTAATTCGAGCACCTTTTCTTCAACAATCCGAAACTGTAGTTTCTCAAGTGCGGGATCCTAACGGTCCAACCAATAACGACGGGGATGCCACTAACCTTTTGGCTGAACAATACTCTCGGACATTTCAACCGACTCACATCAACTATACTGACGAAAGCTTCACATGCATCTGTACAGGACTTTCCGAAGTGAACCTAGGCGCCAACCAGGTGTTCCGTGAAATGCAGCATCTAAGAAAAGACACTTCTCCTGGTCAGGATATGGCTCATTCTGCTATACTGGGGGAAGCAGCTTCAACGTTTTCAACACCGCTTAGCGTGATGTTCTCACGCTTGTTAAATCGAGGCAAACTACCGGAAATTTGGAAGCTGGCTCACATCACACCAATTTTCAAAGGAGGTCGACGCAGTGAACCCTCAAGCTACCGACCGGTGGCCCTTCTCTGAATACCTTCTAAAATTGTAGGTTCCCTGATATGCGATGGCATACACGAGTGCGTAGTATCCTCACACTTCTCATCCCAACAGCATGGTTTCGGGAATGGTCATTCCCGTATGATCAACCTGATGACTGCGGTGGACGGACGGACAAGCATCTTCGATCGTAAGGGAAGGTTCACGCCATTTAACTTGATTTCTCAAAAGCTTTTGATAGGTTCAATCATATATGTCTTATCAATAAGTTCACACTATTGGGTATCAAACCACCTCTAATTGACTAGCACACATCATATCTAAAAATTTGATATTTTAAGGTCAGGGTTAAATTCACTTTCCCTCAGGCTATAGAATGTCCTAGTGGGATCACACAGGGCTCATCACTAGGATCTCTTCTCTTCTTGATTTATATAAATGATCTTCCACAACAAGTATCGTCTCACTTATAGGCTTTTGCTGATGATGTGAAACTTTGGAAAGAGATACGAAACCAAGGGGATATACTGCCACTTCAGGAGGATCTGACTGAACTTCAAAGTTGGGAAGACGACAACGGACTTGCCTTTAACACTTCAAAGTGTAAAGTAGTCCATCTGCGACAGGTTTCAGACTATAGTTACAACTTAGGTAGCTCCTCCCCAGAAGTTTCCCAAGTCGAAAAAGATTTAGGAGTTTTGGCGCCCTACTACCTGGAGTCGTATGCAAACTGTGACAAAAACGCCTCTCAAGCAAACCTTGCACTGGTAACATTGAAGCGTATTTTTGGACAGTTTGACGGTAGAACCTTCCACATAATCTTCAAAAGTTTTATTCGTCCCCATTTAGACTATTTCAACATAGTATTTCCTCCCTCCCTCCAGAAGGATAAGGACACTCTGGAACGTATCCAACGTCGAGCCACGAAATCAGTTCGATGACTCAAATTTAAACCTTATGAAGAGCGCCTCCAATCACTTAACCTTTACCCGTTAGAGTATAGGCGTCTTAGAGGTGACCTTCTTATGACTTACAGTATCCTTAACACTTCTAGTCATTCCCTTAAACATTTTCTTAAGCTTAGTAACAACACTAATCTAAGAGGTAACACCCAGAAATTGGAGACCCAACATAGCAGAACAGACTGAAGACACAACTTCTACTCCGTTAGAGTTGTCAAATGCTGGAATTCGCTGCCTACTGAGCTAGCCCAAGCGACTTTCCAGGAGTCCTTTAAGAGGGAACTTGACTTATTCTTAAGGATTAAGGATAACTTATTATGATTTACCAATTTCTTTTTTCCCTCTACTATCGTTAATATACCTAGGCTCCTGACTGGAGGTATTGGTGATCCACTGCTATTAGACACGGAAGCTCGTTAAGCGAAAGCTTCTATCCCTTCTACAACCATTTGAATCGTTTGAACCACTTCCCACTTTACTGCCCGGCACTTTTGGAAAATGACCAAAAAGTCAAGGGATGACCTCCTGAGCTTTCTCAAGGCTGTTGGGTAATCTATTCCTGTTTTTGTTTATTTCTACCAGCAAAAACTATGAATCAAGAACTTTTCTTGAGAAGGACAATGAATTCTCATCAGTAGTTAGTGATTTGGTGTTTGAACTGGGAAAATCTCACGATGTCTCTTCGAATGTTTATCCACTTACAGGTTACAGGTTCATTTTTCTTATGCGATAAATTCCAGATGAGTATGAATATACCAATTTCGCAAGCGGCTTGGAAAAGTTTCTGATATCTTATGGTGAGTTGGAATTAATCGTAAATTAGACAATATACTAACATTCAGACAAGAACAATAAAGAATCTAGTAAATTTTTTTAAGGTTCCACTCATAAAATGTCTCAATGCCTTAGCTTCCGAACGCTACGACCAGGTATTCATTTACCAACATAGGCATCATAAAAACCAAGGTGCTTGGAAAACCCTGTCAATTTAATGTGATTTGGTGGTCATTGCTTAGTATTCATTAAGCCACTCTTAGTTTTCAGGGCTATCTAAACAGTATTTCACTAAGAAAGGGCTATTGGTGGTTTTGTGACATCACTTCATAAACCTGAAATTTTGAATGTGTAACTCTTTTCTAAAAAAATACAGTTTTATTTATTCGACTCAAGTGGTGTTCCTCAGAGTTGCCCTCTATCTGACATTTTATTCAACCCGGTCATATGTGTCCTGGAAACCAATTAGCAATAATATATAAGAAGGGATTGAAATCATCCTGTGATAACCAGAGAGGGATTAGTTTAACTAATACAGCATCCAAAGTACTAGCCTCAATAATTATCCGATGCCTAAGAAAGACTAGCGAGCTGCAGATACGAGGGAAACAGACTGACTTCAGACCCGGTTGTGGCTGTATTGACTACATATTCACTACTCGTCAGATTTTAGAACACAGGCATGTTTACGGGCGTCCGATAACGATTGTTTTTCTTGACTTTAGTCTTCAGTCTTCAGTAATAAGGATAGTAGGTTGATGAACCTGTGTTAATCCTGACAGATTTCCTTCCAGTGAAGGTCCAGCTTCTTTTTGAAAATGTTCACTGATGGTGCTGATACCACTTGTTCTGGTAAAGCGTTCCAGTCATTGACCACTCGATGAGAAAAACGGGACCCCACCTTTAGTTTATTAGATCGCGGTTTCAGAACCTTCTTGCTATGACCCCGGAGATTATTAGTGCTGGAGGGAGCAAAAAGATAAGACATATTAACACCCAGATCATAATTAAATATACGAAATGCCAGTATAAGGTCACCTCGCGTCCTACGATAAGATAAGGGGAAAAGATTTAGACGTTTTAAACGCTCATCGTAAGGGAGTTTAGAAAGACCCTTTACTAATTTTGTCCCTACACGCTGAACACGCTCAAGCGATTTAGTATCCTTTATCAGACAAGGGCTAGCTGCTTGGATACAGTATTCTAAGTTTGGCCTTACATAGTTGGGATATAAAATTCGAAACATATCCTCGTCGAAGCATTTAAATGCTCTGCGAAGCGACCATAGCGCGCGATAGCCTTTGGAAGCAACCGCATTGCAGTGCGTAGTAGTTTTTAAGTCGTGACTTATAATTACTCCTAAGTCTTTGTGCTCATGAACGCGTGGCAGAGATGTACCATTAATGGTATAGTGGTAACTAATATCGTGCCCGATGTGCATGAACACGCTCTTCCTAGAATTAACTTCCAGGCCCCAATCATGAGCCCACCTAACTAATTCGTCTAAATCTGCTTGTAGATAACAACGATCAGTCTAATTTCTTATTGTTCTCCAGATTTTAACATCATCCGCAAACAATAACGTCGACGACTTAAGTAATAAAGGTAGTTCATTAATATACAGAAGGAAAAGTAAAGGGCCTAAGATGGTGCCTTGGGGTACACCACTTTTGACCGGTTTCCATTCGGATAGAGTTCCATTGACCCTCACTCTCTGTCTGCGGTCACATAAGAAGCTTCCTATCCATTCCTGTATAGCACCTGTTATACCAAAGCTCGAGAGCTTTTGCATAAGACCTAAGTGTGAAACCTTGTCAAACGCTTTGCTAAAATCTATAAATATCACGTCGACAGACTGGCCGTTGTCTAGGGCAGCTGTCCAATCCTCTCTCGCAATGAGTATGTTAGTCAAGCATGAATGCTTGTTACGAAACCCATGTTGCTCGGGAGTTAACAGATTGTACGAATCTATGTGGCTCAGTAGCTTAGCCCGAATTAATTTTTCAAGTAACTTAACTACTATACTGGTCAGGCTAACAGGCCGGTAGTTAGATACTATCCGTCTCTGACCATCCTTAAATATAGGACTAACTATGGCGTCTTTCCAGTCTCTAGGTAGTTGAGCCTGTGAAAGGGACATGTTGAAGAGCATCGTGAGCGGTCTTGAGATAATGTCCGCAAGCGACGACAGCAAACGTGGGTGTAACCCATCGGGGCCCGGTATCTTGCAAGGTTTTAGGTTAGTTATCAAAGGAAGAACTATATCCTCTGTCACGTGCAAAGGTCCTATGGCTGGTATCTCATTGTCAACGGGACAAGTAGTTGTAACACTACACGTAGAGTAGACTTCACTGAAATAGTTAGCAAATAACTCCGCTTTCGCCAGATCAGATTCAGCCAATAAAGCTGAATTTTCGCTTAACAGTAATGAGGGGATACCATCACTACGTTTCGTCCGCCTTTTAACGTACGAAAACAGTCGCTTCGGACAGGTACGGCTATCGTATGCCAACTGTCGTTCGTAAGCCGTGCGGGATTTAGCTATGGTCTTTTTACATATATTCCGGATTTTTTTATATTCGCACTTAAATGATGCCTGACCTGTTGACAAGAATAAGTCCCAGAAGTGTTTCCTACGCTTCAACAGCTTCCGGGTTTCCTTATTAATCCATGGAGGGCAATATGATAACTTACGTGCTGACCATGGGATAAACGGTTGAGTTACGGATTCGAACGTAGACTTAAACCTATTCCATGCATCATCAATCGATCCATCAGCATCGACCGACCAGTCAATTGAGATAGCATAGTCCCTGATTGTCGGAATATTAGCTCTCCAGATATTAGGACGGGGTGGAGCTGATGCAAATTCTATACCATGTATCCGGAACTTAAAGGAAAGTACGACATGGTCACTATCCACCAGTGGGGGAAGATGTTGAATGTCAACGATATCTTCACAGTGGTGTGTGAGGACAAGGTCTATCAATGACGGATTATGTTCCAAGTCTATATGCGTCGGCTTAACGATACATTGTACAAGTGCACATTGAATAATTGATGACAGAAAGACGCTATCGAAACCCCCACCTGGAGCTGTGAGCTCTATCCAGTTTATATGGGGTGCATTGAAGTCTCCAACGATGAGACAACATTCTGCTTTACTCCAAGAACAGACGTGTTTTAGGATAAAGTCGTCAGCGAGACAACACGGACTACGAAATATTCCTCCTATCGTCACTAACCCGTTTCTAGACCTAATTGTACAACATACTACCTCACACGTACCACTTACATGCGCCTCCGATATGATCGAGTTAATGCGGAAGTGGTCCCTAATATATAATATTATGCCTCCTCCCCTGCGACTTCTAACTCTATCACTTCTGACACAGATGTAGCCTGAAATGACTGGAGAACAGTCTATATCTACAGTGAGCCAAGTTTCGGTGATAACAATTATATCCGGATTTAAGTCGTCTACCATCAAACTTAGTTCAGACATCTTATTCCGAAGACTACGAGCATTCGTATAACACACATTTAAGGTGTTTTTGGAGACATGCGTTCTACCCACACAGGTCTCGGAAGCATTGGCTTCCAAGACCTGACTACCCTAAAACCCTTAATCGTAAGGTTCGCTTCACCGTTTAGCCTTCGAGTTTTTAACTCTGTTAGGGCATTCTTCCACTTGATCCGATCCTCAAATAGCCAGTCAGGTCGAATACGAATGTTTGAGTCCCGAATTTTGCGTGCGTTATTCAGTACTTCGTTCCTTTCCTCAAAATTACCGAGTACTAATTTAAGGATCCTTCTCTGTTGGGTTTCGCCTCCAACATACTTACCAAGTCTGATGACTTTCGAGATATGTACCCCTGGGACCTCCTCTGGCAGTATATTTCTGATGAGAGATCCCTCTAACTGCAGGTCGTGGGCATGTCTCTTAACGGGATCGGTGTCTTTCGATTCTTCCAAGTTCCAGATGATTACACTAGGCACCTGTTTAACTTCCTTAAACGTCGTGTTCACGGCCTTTGACCGCGATGTCAGATCCTGCCGGTTAGTTACCGGCTTCTTGCTATTAGCTTTCTTTATAACAGTGTCATGTGGGTCAAGCGAGTTACTCCCAACAACATTTGGTGAAGTTAGACTATTTCCATCCACAACAGTATTAAATATTTCCTTACATTTGGACTTGAGCGGAGTTGCCTGATGCTCAGGACGTGAGTCCAACGATGACTTACCGACTATACGCGCGCTTTCTTTGGGTATTTTTCCGTCTCTTTTGCGTTTCCGCGTAATCCATTTGCCACTATTCTCAACATCCAGATTGGAACTATTCTGGACGATAGTGGTTCTAGCCGGGTCCTCAGTCGCTGCTAAAGCGACTGGTCCCTCAGTACTTAATGGCATGGCTTTCATTGGTTGTATCGGAGTACAAATTTTTGCTTCATGTTGCGAAATCGGGTGTCTGGTACCTGCCATGGCAGCATTTACGACACTGATACAATCTTCATTATCAGTATCTATGTTGCCGGCACGGCCTACTTCGACCTTTTTAGCTAACGCTAGAAGGCTGATGGCTTCCTGAATGAGTAATGTCTTGCTTGAGCAACAAAACATACAGAGCCAATGAGAATTTGGTTTCGAGCACCTTTTATAGGCAGCAGGGCTTAAGCGGGTGCACATTTTATGAAACCACTTCTTACAATCGTCACATTGCATCCCTTCTTCCACGGGGAATAAGCAATATGGCTGTCCACATTTGTGTACAGAGCCGACCATCTTAGAATAAAACAAAATGATGGGCAAGGTAGATATGTAAGATAAATCACAACCTTATCAAATAAACAAGCCTCAGTCGACCAAGAATGCTTTGATGCAGTAAATACACAAAAGCAGAATCAAAACACACAAATACAATGTCACGTTAACTGAAATAAATTCAATTAAAGTGTAAACGGTAGTTTTGATACGTAATTTACGATCACAACAGTGAATTAAACTCAAGTCAAGAAAATTTGATTCTGTAGACCGAGAGGTTCTGTGGCAGTCTCTGGCATTGGAAGATGTACCACAGAAGTACCTTGTGAGGGCTCTTTACTCGAACACCACTGGTCGAGTCAGAGCTTATGGTGAACTGTCCACCATTTCCATTTATGTTCAACTTCATTATAGACATACCGCTGGAATAAATTTTCTTGTTGACTGAATTTTCGGGAACCGATCTACCAGGATATTCATTTATCGACTTAGAATACGCAGATGACATAGTCCTGTTTGGTGAAGACGCTGATGAGAAGCTTTGGTAGCAGCAAACATTAGTACCAGGATGTTTGGGATGCGTTTCTTCCTGTGAATACAAATTGTTGCTTCAGGACTGGCCTATATCAACTTCTAAATTATGTATAGGTAGTGAATTAATCAACTCCGCCTGTAGCTCTTCTAGAGTTACTGCCGGTCCCAAGCCCGGGTAAAGGAGGAGGGTTGGTGAGTAAGTAAGTAAGTGAATTAATCGGATTCATCGACAACCTTACTTATGTCGGAAGTATAGTGACATTTATATCTAGTGATTTTTTGTTACAACAAATTAAAGATCACATAATTTTCCTAGTTGTCACACTTTATATGTAACCATACTTATATTCGATATCTATTGTTCTTCTGTGTCAATGGTAAAGAAACGAATACTTTTGTTTGGTTATATGTAACTCTGCTTCACTACCGCGATTCTTAAAATATAAACGTTGTATCCGCCGTCTATTCTTCTGCTTTAACGGCCACGGCCTTTGATTGAAGATTATAATAGTATTATAACGTCCTTTTAGGCCATTCCACACTACGTTGGAGCTTTGGTCCGGATCATTACTGAATAATACTACCGGATCTAGTCTTCTTCATTTTGTTGTTGGTGCCATCACGTGCAGAGGAACCTTTGTTAACCGAGTGAACTTATTTGTGGTTGTTATCTCAGAAAGCAGCTTACAAGTAACATACATTTCATAACACTGTTACCATTTTGTTTGCTTGATATACCTTTTTATAATTTAACTGTTTGTAGTGTTAATTCTTTTGGTATATTGTTGGTAACTTTGCGTATTGTTATATTTTAACTAAGCTCTTTCTCTGAGGTCCAGCACAGAAGTCAGATCAACCCTAACGGGTTGGTTTCTGACGAGATTTCTACACGAATTCAAATAAATCAATTGGCTTTTCCAGCTATAGCTAAGTCATCCGTCCTACTATTCGCCGATGACATCTAGATTTGGAGACCGATATATAGTATGTCAGACAGAATAGTTTTACAGGAAGATCTTAACTGATTTGTGGCATGGGTGAATGGGTGGTCACTGGAAGTAAACCCTAATAAAAATGTTGTGATGCAATTAAATAACTACGATGATTCGTATCACTACACAATATGTGGACTAGTGTTGCCCGAAGTAAGAAACTATAAAGATTTAGGAGTCATACTAAGTAATGATCTCAAAACAACCAGTCACTGTAAGGCTGCTGCTGCAAAAGGCTATAGGGTATTATGGTCTATTCGTAGATCTTTCCGGTATCTAGATGGGGAAATGTTTAGATTATTATACCCAACTTTCGTACGGCCACATTTGGAATATGTGATTCAAGCAGAGAGTCCTTGTTTCAAATATGAGGCGGATATGTTGGAACTAGTCCAACGCCGCGGGACAAAAATGGTAAAAGGCCTATCTAGCCTATCTTATGAAGACAGACTGAGACACCTCAACTTATTTCCGTTATCTTACCAGCGAGTACGGGGTGATCTAATATTGGCATATCGTATCCTGAACGATGACCATGTTACTAACATGTCCTATCTTTTCCTCCCGTCTAGGGCTGATCATTTGAGAGGACATTCAAAGAAAGTCCAAAAACCGAGGTCGAATCGTCCACGTCTGGAGTTTCGTTTCTCGCACCGAGTAGTGAATTACTGGAATTCTCTACCAAAACACGTAATATCAGCACCTTCTGTTGATATATTCAAGACGAGATTGGACCTCCACAGTATAACAAACTGCAAGGATTAAAATAGGTCACTAGACCTCCCATCCTTATTACTGAAGACTGAAGACAAATTATATCACCTATGATGAATACTGAATATCCGTCTATCAATTAAAAGACGAGTATACTGCACAGCAGTTCTTTCTGTTCTACTAAACGGCTGCAAAACGTAACCATTAAGGGTAGGGGATGCTCGTAATTTACTAGCATTTGAGCACAAATGTCTTGGAAATATTGCTCGCATCTTCTGGGATCACCGGGTGATTAATAGTGAGTTTAGACGCTAGGTATTAGGGAATGGTGGTGAGCCAGTTGGTGAGGCTGTGAATATACATCAACTCAGATGGTTGGGCCACATATTACATATGTCCAACCATTGACTACCACAATGCACAATGCTGACTAGTGCTGGAAACGGATGGAAGAAATTTAGGGACGACCAATTCAAAACGCGGCATCAGTCTTTGAACCCACTAACTTCTGGTCTGAGCCATGTTGGTAGATGCAGACTACTTGGTTGGGGTCCGTAACCAATGGTTGGAGACTCCGGATGACAAAACCCACAATCGACTTGTTATAACTTGTAACCGAGTGGATGAGCTGTTCATGTGTAACGTTGTCATACCGCCAATCAGGGAGCAGAGATTTATCGATCGGACCAATGACACACGAAACCCGTACGAACAGTCTAGAGTACTTGTCGGTATTGCTTTCTGCCTGGTCCAGCCAGTTAAGTCCAGAACACCAATAACAGCCTCTGTGGTATGAATCATTATATTTCAAACATACTGAGTTTATATACCAATCAAACTGACCACATCGTACCATAAAATAGAAAATAACATTTGTATAAGACTCAGCCAAAAGTGGCTGTGAATACGGTAGGCAGTAATTAATAGATTGGGGATAACTGAAAAACGGTAAATTGTATAGTAATAGTTCATAGGTCAAAACAAAGCTTATAATAAGAGGAACGCGAAAATGAATAGTTTTGTTAGTTGACCATTATACAATAAAAAAGCACGCATAGTATTGGTTCATAAATAGATCCTAAAGTTACCATTCATTATCCTTATCATGGCATAACACGATCGCGATCAGTAAGTTACAACGTAGAACTTCGTACATACCTACGTCAGTTCGAGTTGCCATACCACATCAGCACACGGATGCAGTTGTCGATTAAAATCCCATAGTGGGAGAAGTAGTAAGAGTATGAGCAGTCATTGGAAACATTAGGGGTTGAAGATGTTATTCAAGGAGTATAATGCAGTGAAATAAATTTGGAAAGAGAAAAAAGATAGAGACATGAAGAATTCAGAAGATTAGGATTTGGGAGATCATAAAGAGTGGATGCACCTTCGCCATTGCAAACGATTTCGAGCCATATCATTCTAGGTCTCTAACCATCGATTGCTATCATCTCGCGCATCTCAACCAGCTAGTTTACACCTACCAGCATGTCTCAGTCCAATTGTTAGTGACTTCATGGATTTGTACCACGTTTTGGTCTGGCCGCCCCTAGCTTTCTTCCAACCTACTCCTACACCATGGAACATTGCACATCGGGGCAGTCGGTGGTTGGGCATACGTAACACATGTCCCAGCCATCTCAACTGATGAAGTTTCACCACTTTATCAATCGATTTGCTTTCCTTACCTAGTACCTGTTTTCTAACAACGTCGATTGCGATGGCCTAGGTTTATACACTCTTAGTCTCCCCTTAAACCGTGAGATTCAAATTACTTTGTAACTTTCTTTCTGTAAACTAGTTTTCTCCCTGTATCATCTTCACATGCCCTTTTTTTATATATATTACTGCCATTGAAATAAGTGCTATTGTGAGTTTGGTGTTCATCTTCTTGTGCTAATGTGTGGTCACTTGGACTGATGCATATATGTGTCTGTGTTATATCCCCCGGTGAATTACCAATGGTAACTTTTAGGTCTATTTATGGATCAATGTAATATGCCTATTTCCTATTGTACAATTATTACGTAACTGAACTATTCATATTCGTATTTCTCTTATCATTAGCTTTATTTTGACCTTGACTTATTATCATACGATTCTTGAGTTATAATCAGTTTATCGATTACTTGGTTTGTATAAAAACCCAGTGTGTTTGTAAATAATGATTCATATTGCCGAGGCTGTTATTTGTGTTTTGGACTTAACTGGTTGGGCTAGGCAGAGCGCAAGACCGGTTAGCACTCTAGTTTGCTCGTACGGGTTTCGTGTCACTGTTCCAATCGACAATTCGCTGCTCCCTGTTAGGCGGTCTTATTGCGTCACACATCAACTAGTCGTCCACTCGTCCACAAGATATAACAGTCTGGTCCTATGTTGTAGCTGAATGACTGACTGCACCTTGCTGAGAACATTTATGATATGACTAACAATTACTCCAAGTCTTGTAAATTGATTTTAAACCTAGTAGTTAACTTCTTATGTTTTCAATACTTAGTTATAGTAATAGCAAATCGAGTGTTCTTTTGCTTATGTGCTCGTATTATTTATGATACACAATATGTACTGCTACAGAGGCTGCTGCCATACTAGCTGTGTTCACTTTTATTTATTATTTTTTTAAGCACATAAATATTGGTACAGAGGGGCACCAGATATACATGCACCGCAAAAATCTCATTTGATTTGTGTGAGGGCTGTGATACTGCCCAGGTACCCGAACTGAAGCAGGTGGTTTTCTTAGGGGACCACACCCGGAGCCTTTGACCTAAAAATCTGGTCCACAAGGCGTTGGAGCATCGTGAGGAGATGCAGTCTCATGGTAGCTGGTGACTAATGATTGATTCATACGCCATTTGTTCCCTCAGGATACTGGAGCCCATGTGTACCATTGGTTTGGAATCAGGATTTTCCAACACTCCTAGGTGGACCCTCTGTGTCCACCAACCCAGTTAAAGCGCCGGACATTCGCTTTTCGTCCTCTCAATTCCGTAAACAACACTCGTGGCACGAGAAGGTAGTGAGTAGGACTTTCCTGGCAGAGGCTATATACGCGTGGCCATGTGAGAGCATTTGGAGAGGGTGAGCGGCCTCTCCACAGTCTCGACCGTATCAGGGCATTTGGGGGGTAATAAATTGGAAATATCTTCAGAATAATAAATCGTACAGTAATAGTCAGTAGATCAAATAAAAGCCCATAATAAAAGGAATATGAATATACATATAATGCTGTTATATAGCGGTTACTATTAACTTATTCTCCGTCCAGATATAACGCAAACCCCAAAACACATAAAGTCCATATGTAACCGATCTCTTAGATTTTGTGGTCATACTGTCATGTTGATATGACCATCAATGATGATTCATTTTCAGATTTCCCTAAAAAATATCTCAGTAAATATACTTGGGAAATCTAAAACACATCTCTCCTAAGACAGTGCTGATCACTCTTTTTTATTTCTGAAAATTATCTCATGGAACACCACATAGTGAAGTAACTATACCATCAACGCACACTGTCAAATGATATAAGTCGATTTGTTAAAATATATGCAACCACAACTACCTAGAAAACCTAGTCATCAACGAAAATCGATTAGTTGGAATCTGTAATTCATCATTGAAGTAGTTGAGTGTACTAGCCCTTTGAATTATGTTGGAATCCCCGTTAAGCCTAATGAATGGATGACTAGTATAATTTCTGGATATAGTTTACGCGGCTCTTACTAACCTGTAGTTAAATGGCAATATTGGTTTCCCTATTTAGAAGATTCAAATCATGCTCTAGTTCGAACACATTTGTCTGCATCTTACTGGACGTCAAAAAGCTACGACAAGAAAACTCCTTAGAGTTTAACCTAATCAGTTAGGACGTTAAAAATATATTCCAGATACAACTGGAAAAGATGTTCAACCATGATAGTGATATCCATCTTGAGATAGCTTGACATGATATCCAAAAACTGTAGAAACAGCAGTGATTTCTCCCGGTAACTTAAACAAAAGGTTAGGAAAAGTCAGGTGATTTCAGAGGAATCTGATGCGGAATCAACTGTTAATAAACATCTGTATCTTCTGGATGGTGGCCTTTGTTGTTCTCCAGGTTTCCGCCCCATACAGTAGAACTGTTTTGACATTTGTATTGAAAATCTGACTTTGGTGTTGGTTGACAATTGTTTCGAGTTCCAGATGTTCTTCCATTGTAGATATGCTGCTCTCGCTTTGCCGATCCGCATATTCACATCTGCATCAGATCCACCGAGTTCATCGATGATGCTGCCCAGATATATAAAGATTTTCACATACTCCAAAGCTTCTCCGTCAAGCGTAATTCGATTAGTGCATGCTGTATTGTATTGGAGAGTCTTGCTTTTCCCTTTGTTTATATTGAGATTTACTGCTGCTGAGGCGGCTTCTACACTGGTCATCTTATCTTGCATTTGTTGTTCAGTGTGTGATAGAACAGCCAGATCATCTGCGAAGTCTAAATCGTCCAACTGAATCATAGCTGACCACTGTATCCCGTGCTTCCCTCCAGATGTTGGCGTCTTCATGACTCAATCGATCACCAGGAGAAAGAGAAAAGGTGAGAGTAAACAACCTTAATGCCGAAGAAGCTTCCATAGTGTTGTCCTGTCCACGCTATCAAATGCTTTCTCGTAGTCAACGAAGTTGATGTAGAGTAATGAATTCCATTCAATTGATTGTTCCACAATGATCCGTAGAGTTGCGATTTCGTCATTACACAACCGAACCTTACGGAATCCAGCCTGTTGGTCTCGAAGTTGGGGGTCCACGGAGTTCCTCATTCTGTTGAACAATACCCTGTTGAAGACGTTTCCTGGTATTGAGAGAATAGTGATGCCCCTGTAGTTATCGCACTTGCTGAGATCGTTTTTTTAGCGAACATTCATTTGACCTGTCATTCTTGGGAAAAAACCTTCAAATACACCATTGGAATTATTTTTGTAAATCAGTGTTTCTAACGCTGACGCATACAACCGTTAATTGTGATACTTTACTTTACCATAGTCGCTAATGCTTTTTTTCCACCAACTGAGAATGGTACTGATTTATCATATATTTTTGGTTATTTTTTTGTCTATTTTATAGGTCCCTGATCGAGGTGGTAGAGCATGGGAATTGGAGCCTCCTCCACCTGAAATGCCTGCTTTTAAACAACGTCAACCAGATAGGGGTGGTGGTACACAGAGAGGTAGTCGTGGTGGTGGTGGCGACGGTCATTATGGCGGTCGTGGGGGTTTTCAGGGTGGTAATAGTGGTAAGCGTTCAATTACTCTGCTGTATACATAGTTTATTTAAATTCTGTTTATCTATTGGCGTAAGCTTTTTATTGACTTTTAATGGAGTGTTATTTTTAATTGATTTATTCTATAGGATATTGCTGAAAAACAGTAATAGTAGTATTACAAGTTTATTCAACAATTTACGGTCTGTAATCTATAGTCTATTGAATTAGATTACTTATCCTACATTCTAGTATAAACATAGTAACATATCATATGCACTCTTGAATAAGTGTTCATCTACTGCAACTATTGAACAGTTAAAAAGAAAAACTAAGTACACGTAGACAGTTGTTAATCAGTAGTTAAACATGCCGATATATATATATATATATGACGTTGGATGAAGAGTGTGATTTTCATGAAGACATCTAAGATGAAGTTAAACAAGTGAGGTGAATTCGCAAGTCGAACAGTAGGATCCTATTTGTTGGCTCTCATGTTCAAATTTCACTGAATCCATTTTGATCCAACTAGTTGGACAGTACAACAAACAAATCTCACACAAGATTATTTTGAAATGAAGTACATCAACTCGTGGTTAGTAAATGTACTACAGGAATAAAATTTGTAAGCAGATTGTTTCAGTAACAGAATTTATCTAGACAATTATTTGATGATTAGGAAGCACTAAACAATTGTCCCGTTCCAGTATGAAACTCTTTGTGTAATTGAAATTTAAACACTTCAAGCCTTAAAGTGGTCAAGTTGACTGCCTAATTTGAACCAGTTTCTCATGTAGATTGTTCTCAAATACCACATTGTTTATGGAACTCCTATAACAACCAATTCAAATTATTTGTATGTACCAGTTCCTTTGCAAATCACTGTTGTGCTGAGACTTGTTTGTTCTACACTCCCTTATCATTCTGTTCTTTTAAAAATGATATTTCTATTGTCTACAAAACTTTCCCGAAAGCCCTGGTACGGCTGAGATTGGGGAGAATCCGCTCTCCTCGAAATGCTCTCACATGGTCACGCGTATATAGCCTCTACCAGGGAAGTCCTACTCACTGCCTTCTCTCAGTGAGGGTGTTGTTTACGAAATTGAGAGGACGGAAAGCGAATGTCCAGCGCTATAACCAGGTTAGTGGACACGGAAAGTTCACCTAGAGGACTTGGAAAACCCTGATTCCAAACCAATGGTGCACCTGGGCTCCAGTATCCTGAGGGAACAAATGGCGTATGAATCAATCGTTGGTCACCGGCTACAACTGGACTGCATCACCTCACGATGCTCTACTGCCTTGTGGATCAGACCTTTACGTCAAAGGCTCCGGGTATGGTCCCCTAAGAAAACCACCTGTTTCGGTTTGGGCACCTGGGCAGTATCACAGCCCTCACACAAATCAAATGAGATTTGTGCAGCGCATATATGTCTGGTTCTCTCTTGTACCAATATTTATGTGTTTGAATAAATAAATTAATAAATCGCCTTTTAACTGATATTATCAAGATCTCCACACAGTAAATATTATCCATCCTAATCCTCATGAACATTTGTATTCAATCATTTGTGAACACTTACATCATAGTCAGAATGTATTTGAAGGATCGATGATCATTGCTAAAATAGCTATGGACAGTTTACTTAAAAACAATTAAATTGTCGTCGTTTGTTCAAACTGCAGCTAACCAACTATGATTACACAAACAAATTCGGCGCCACTCAATAAATTACTGAGAATGTTTTGTTTTTTCACTGAACTAAAGAAAGTGTGATTATCAATTGTAAGGATTTGTATTTCCCATTAATAATCATCAGGAGTGAATTTGACTGGTTCCTTTTGAACGGCTGCTTCGGTATTTGCCCATTTCCGCTAGTTGATCATACTTTAAGATAATGATTAGTAAGGAGTTAAGTTCAGAATGCGCAAACCAAACACATGTGTGACAACAAAAATATTTGTAGCTCAGGACGAAACTGTTGGTGTTGTAATCTCTGGGGTGGGTGGATTAGTTGTGGAGCTTCCATTGTTGTTCTCAAATACATCATCAGACCGTATTTCACGAAAGATAGCAAAATCAGGTTTCAATATTATCCGACCAGAATGGAATGAGTTTAAAGATGGTGGACGTAAAAGTAATAATCCTCAACGATTTGGGTGCCTGTTCTATTATTATCAAAATAAAATGTATAAATGGACGAAAAACATCCAAGAATACAAAAATGTCACATATGTAAAAGTGAAAAATGATGTATAATGTTAAAACAAAAAGCAGACCCGCAGTTCATCGTCTGGTGTAGCAGATCAAATCGGGCTCACCACTGAAGATGTCACGAGTATCATGGAGTTTGACAACGCATTTACTCGTAGCACTTTTATAATCGAAGTATACCAGCTTATCAAATCAGCGGTCAGGACTGAATAAGTTCGGAGATATATTTGGAAGGTTGTCGACGTGCTAAGAATTCTTCGATCTAAGCTGGCTAGTAGTTACAAGGGATGTATAGCACAGCGTATCCACTAGCGTCCTGGTGTGATGCGTGATTGGGTGCCTTCAGAAAGGGTGTTTTCAGTAAAAGTTATGAGATCAGCATCAATACTGAAGACTCGCAGAACTATTTATTTTATGGATTTATATACCACTACATGCGTCTACAATTTCTCTACAATCGACTAATAACTTGGTTTTTGACCTGAAGTTTGGTCGTCTGTTATCTGTGGCCGTGTGATCGTTGCTTGTATGTTTGTTCTAGTTGTTTACCTATCAAACCTTACAATCGCTAATCCTTCTTTGCGTTGGTTGACAGATTTGGTCGATTTCTATATGTTTATTGGTTGGTACTTTATCATAGTGATAGGCTCCTAAAAACTCTCTGGCTGATTTCATGTTTCCTCTGTTCAATATTTCAACGTCCACACAGTCGAACTCATGTTCACAGTTGTCTGTATGTGTTGACACGAGAGAAGAGACGTCCTGTGGTTTTACAGCTAACTGGTGATATGTAGACTTAGACGAAGAGGGTGTCCATTATTCCTTTCATGATGTTTGCCTCAGTGTTTTCGAATCGTCCTGTAATTGATCTTTGGCTTGTTTTCGTTCGTTATTGTAACCTTTGGTTTGCATAATATTGTCAGCTTATGGGCTGCACTTATTCCCAGTATACACCTCTGAGGAGTCTGATATTAGGACGAAACAGGTGTCCATTACTCCCTGGTTTTCAGTTGCACCTCATATACTGTTGGTCAGTGTCAAATACTATTTACAAACTAAACTGATATCTATAAGGTTTCAAACGAACCAACTTGTCTTTTTACTTAAAATGATTTGAGGTGAATAACATCCGTAAAGAAATAATAAGTGGATTTTTTCTTGTGACTCTTCTCTATCGCCACATGACTCAAACATTCTGTGAATCTGTAGAGATTATTGAGTAAATGTAAGCAATAAATTTATCGATTTTGTAAGTGAATCTTTCAGAGGCACTCAGTAAATTAATAATTAATCCTAAAGAAAAATGAATGAATCAAAACGAAACTTCACCATCAAATCCTAATCCATATTGTTCAGTGTATATATACATATGTATAGATAGTGATTTAGGTAAATGCTTCTGTCTGTGACGACAATAAAAGCTTTTCAATGAAACTATCCAGTTCGGGGAATATATGACCACTAGAAACACCAAGTAGTTTTATACACTGGGAAAAAGATTTAGTACACATCGCATCATTTAAGCGAACCAAATCCATCAGCAAAATGTATGCTAAACATACATTTGTTAATTACGTCGAATGCTTAAGTTGTTGCTTTTAATTCCTTATACACAACAAGGTTATAGTTGTGATGGATCTTGGAATGGTGGAAGATGTGTTGTTGGCAGCAATATCAGTAGCAGAGGAGTTGGTGGTGGTTATGCTCAAATGTATGGTCAGACGACGCCATACATGAGCAATGGAAGAGGTGTAGCATTGGGTGATGGTTATGTGACTGATCCGTATCAAATGGCTTCAATCAACCAACAAATGGGTGGTATGATGTTATTTGAGCCTGGCTTATCTTCTGCTTCACATCAAGATTTTGTCTTTCAAGTAAGGGATTGTAACATTGTTGCTATTATTATATTGACCCCCTATCCACAATAATACTGTGATGGTTTCAGATCGAAATAAATGGTGACTTTAGTGTCCAGAGGAAACGATTGGTTTATAACCAACAGGTGTGACATTCGAATCCCCAACTTTTATCTACTTTAGTTTGGACAAATGGGTGGTATAATTAGTCTTTATAAACGCAGATGGTATGTGACTGAAAGTAGACTGCAAAGAGCTGCATTATTTGTGTTGCCATCGATCGACCAAATATATCATAATTTCGTGCTTATAAATGTTGTATATTCCCAATTTGAAGCACATGAACTTGGTGTGAGTGTGACTAGTCACAAAATTTAACTAGCAGACCATGTGACATTTAATTAAGTTGTTGTGTACCACTATCATACAGAGCACTACGTGAACCCATCAGTGTTTTCTAGTACGATTTTCCATGGAAGGTTTTCACAGTCGATTTTGTGTTCTGGTTGTCGATAAGGAGGTGTTTATCGAAAGTTAAATCAAATGACTTTGGACTAACCGTTACGTAATAACAGTTGGATAAAATTGTGAGCAAATCCATGATATCATTTTGCTTGGTATTCGTCATCAATGTACATCTAGATTACCGAAGGAGCCGAGACTCTCCACAGGATTACAACCCACATCAATGCAGATAAATGAAATCCACAAAATAAACGTCAACAAAGATTATGTAATAGGCAGTCTTAGTAGTATTGATCACCGTACAACAAACTAAATGTTGATTTGTAAAGAATCAGTTCGAAGTTTCAGAATTACGGAATGTCAATAAGGTTCAGGATGTACAGAAACGATAACCTCTATCCTACTGAGACCACTTGTGAGCTATAGAGTACGACTATCGCGCTTAACTGATACAGGATACCTACACCTCATAACACCGTTCAAACCAAATGTCTGTGATTTCGAAAATCAACGCCGCGTTTTCATTTGGCCACTACGGGTCTTTCGCTAAATTCCTCTTGTGTTAATCATCACTATTACACGTCGCACTAGGCAGTGACTAACGTTGAGTAACAACTTGTCCTGAGTTGGACTACGGTTTGTAAATAAATCCTCTTCGAATGCAAATCAACTGTCAAAGACGTGATTTGAATGACAACATAGACTCGTTTATTGGGTCGTCTCGAAGTCAATAAACGTTTGTCTGTAGCCTCGATCAAGGGATTACACTAGGATATAAACTGTGAATTTTGTTAGTAATGTATTGGACATACAGTGAAATAAGTGTTTAAACTAGTTGGGTTTTTCCTGGGGTACCAATCAAGAATATTTTTGTTGGTTTAGTTTACTGTTTAACTGTTCTGTTATTTCAAACATACAAATCTTTATTCGTTGACTGGTGAAACAGTATCTGAGTATTGTAGTGTTAAATTATGTTTTCTCATTCGTCAACTCATGTCAGTTGGTACTTGAATGTCACGCAGAAAAAAACTAGAGGATCAATTGGGTTTTGTGGCTTGTGCAGAGTTCCCTAACTGCATTTGAAGCTGTAATATATTGGTTTTAAGTTTCCACTCTCAACCGCCTTGTCAATAGGTTTCAATCCTGATTAACTTATCAGAGATTCGGCTGCTAGGTCGTCATAGCATTTCATCAGTGATTAGATTAGCTCCTAAATAACATACAATTGCCAAACTGGTCAAATTTAAATTTGCGCATTCGCAATTACCTAGATAAAGACATCCACTTCTCTGTGACACACCATAGCAACTTTGTATCTTGATAATAAGAATTGCTTTGTTTGTAATATTAGTATCAATCATTGGAGGTGACACCATTTTCGCAAAGCGTCAAAAATACACAACTGTCTTTCTAAACGTAGAACTAGTTTCCTGAGCATACCGAACGACAACTTCAACTATCGACATCGTTTTGCATCTACAAAAAGGCAAACTGGGGTTCATAATACAATGTCTATTTTACTCATTGTTAGTGAGTCTTTTAATTGGTGCATTTACCGTTAATGATGATAATCTATTATACTTAAGCGTCATTTCGTTGGATTTTGTCATTTAACTATTTTATATTGTACATAACAATGCACTTCATTTGAAGACGCACATTATAAAGCTATTTCCGTCACTCTGTCACTGGGGTTTGATGTGAGTAGTAACTGCATATTACACAGATACGCAAAAGGTTTTGTTTAATAAGGTGACAACACTGAATAATGTGTTTGGTATATTTTACAACACAGCTCACCTTAAGTTATAACGAAACATATAGCGTATTGCGATAGGACTACACGAAATTCTATCGATTGACCAATTTCAGATATCCTAGTTCGACCCCAATACTGTTCCCCAACTCCAATAAATCAGAACACAGCCGTTAAATGAGAATTGTTTATGGGTTCAGCAGCAGAACAAAAATGGTTTACAGACAAGGCATATTTATACAGTTAAGATGACTATTAACAGTAACCAATGGAAAGGAAGGACATGTAAAGGTTATAAATAGGACAACTGAAAATTGACCAATAGGAAAACGACACGTGAAAGTCATAGTTCGGACAACTGTAAATAATGGCCAATAGGAAATAACATGCGAATTATGTGAAGAGTCTAAAAACATACCACTTTACATTCGAGATAATTTTTGGGATATTCCTATGAATATCCTAACACCTTACTACGTATTTTTATTTTGGGCTGAATTCAAAGCAGAGAGGACTTTAGTAACGACAATATAAAACAATATCAACTTTTGTAACTACTTACTACCAACATCGGTTTTCTAAATCTTTCCATCTGCTCGACTTTCGAAACTGGTTGTGTCGACAATCAGTGTTGGTGAGCGATAGGATCAAGAAAACGATCGATCACATCAAGGTTATCGCTTCTGGTCCCCCTCTTTCAAATTATAATTTGTGCTTCAGTTTTCCCACATGTCATTCTTTTTCCCTCAATGCTATCTTACTGTGTTGTTTAGTAGTATGCCATCTCCAAAAAATGAGAAAAACTGCATGAATACGTATAATATTAAAGCTCAATTGACAGCATTTACACGGACCTGTATTTGTGTAGCACCAGTTGCTATAAAAGTGTGGTACTAGTTGTTGTAGTTAAATGTTTTTGATTGATGGTGATAGTTGGAAACTTTGCCAGATAATATATTTAATCTCTACCCGTTTTCATTTTAGCCTACAAAGGGTCCAGTCGTTGGTGATTTTAATTACGGAAGAGGTCAACGCGGTGGGCGTAGCAGTCGCGGAAGACCTTATTAGTAATGATACTATTATTACCTTGTCTTTTGTTGATAAATATCACTCTTTACTTTCATCATTATGAATTTTGTTTCAGCTGGTTTAAACGTTTCTTTCTTTCCTTGTCATATATGTACAATGTTCTGTCTGTCCATACTGAATAAAAACGAATATTATTACTTAATGGATAAACAAAAGTTGTTTTCTGTCAAATTATTGACTATTGGTAGTTGTCCAATGAAAGTTTGCGGATCAATACAGTTTCAGCAAAATGTGGTGGTCTATTTTAACTGATAAATCGAATAGTCTCAATGTACTTCCCACTGTATGATGTTGTTTTCTCGTAACCAGAACTTTTTCATCTCCTGTGTGCAAAGTGTCACTGAGAATATTACAAACTTTTCAGAGAACTCGAATATCGACCAGTGGAGGTTTGGAAATGGATCAATGGCCTAATGGTCAAATCCCTTGACAGTCACTTATTCGATGACGCAAGTTAAAACTCCACTGTGTCTCCGGTTTAAGCAGATGGCTGATATCCCCAGCCGTTACACAAAAATTGTTTACGAGTATATGCTTTGTCGAATAGTACTATTGGTAACGAGTCATATTATGTTTCTTTACCTAAAGTAGTGCGACTGGACTATCCATTTTATAGATAACTGTCTAGTAGAAGTAGCAGTACCCGTGTTTTGAAACTACCTGCATAAAGTATGGCATCCAGAACGAATTCAAACTAGTAATAGGTATTGTTTGCCAAAGCTCTATTCTCTGACACATTTATGTATGTAAAGGAATCTAGCGTTAGAATGAAGCATATATTCGAATTGTTTATTTATAAGTCAAAATTATGTTATCTTCAGTTGATTACTTGGTACCAGTATTGATATTTTGTTTATAATCTTTGTTTTTCAATAAATACGCTGCTAAATACTCAATTGGCTTCTGTGGTCTATAAAAAACTTAGTATATTGCCGTTAGATTACCTTTCTTTACACAGTTGCGTTAGGCCATGAATAAGTACTGGCACAACTAATCTCTAGAAGTAAGTACGTATTGGTAAAGACTGAAGTTCAGCTGACGTGGTTTCTAACCGAATATCAGATTTCACATAGCTTATAGTACTGCTAAGACTTTGAATAAAATGTTCAATGTGGATCTGTTCGTTCGGCATTTTTGTTGAATGGGACGAAACTTTGGATTTTCTATACTGGTATTATGAATTGTATTTTAGTTGCGTTTAGTTTTGAACAGTTAGACCAGATGACGATAAAATTATCTGCAAAAAAGCGTAAGAAAAACAAGTATATTCCTTTAAAAGAATGGTTAATTGTGAATCCCTAGAGCT